>NC_056742.1:11360950-11533450 GCF_019279795.1 Protopterus annectens
AAAAAAAAAAAAACATCCTTTAGTCTTACAACAGTTCCATCAAAGGAAAAAAAAAACTGGTCTAGGATTATCTTGATGTTCACTATCTGAAGTGTCAGAGTTTTGGATGATGGATTACTGAGGAGAGTCACTCCAATCTCTGTCATAATCTGCACCCCCTGAAAACACATATTGTTTTTTGCCAATACCTGCACTAGAACCGTGAAAAGGCAAACAGCCCCCAGAAATGACTGACTGTAAACACTCAGCCAGAGATATAACATCTGACTTTTATTCATAAACAGCCTGATTGTCTGCCCTATAATTATGTATTTGTTTTTTTTTTTTTTTTTTTTTTTTTGAGGAATACTCCTACTGGGAAAATGGTCAGAGGACAGCCAATGTTCCTAGCAAGAAGTCTCTTTACCTGGACACCTCCTGTGCCTAAGGTATCTGGTTCTCCCATACCTGCAAAAGGTATTAGAACAGCCCTTGAGGATGTGTCTAATCTGTAGTCCATACAAGTCATTACACCTACACCAGAGGGAGTTGAGGCAACAGGTACGTAGTTTGTAGAACCATTTTGGCCACATCAAAGTCACTAACTATAGGCTGAGGCAATAATTATACTTGTTTTTTTTTCTTTATCTTTTTATGCACAAGTGGAGTGGGAAGAAGCAGGACTGGGAATATTATCCTTGCTGTAGGCAGGGAAGAAACCTGATTACCATTATAGTTAGCTCTTTAATACTGGAAGAAAGAAAATATTCACTAGTAAGCAACAAAAATACTTTCCTTCCCCATACTTGTAAACACAAGCAGTACAGTGAAAACTGGGTCACTAACTAGATCTAAATCGTTTAGTCAGAAATATCACAGAATATGTAATAACTTAGAAAAGAGAAAACATTCTAATTCTATTAAAACTGTGAAAGGTAGGAAAACACACATTGCAACTGTAAAAGCGTAGCCCAAATGCTTAATATTTTTATAAAAATCACAGTTTTCCACACGATTGTAAACAGAGAAGAAGCACATATAATCGCTACAGAAGCCAGTATGCTTAAGGTGGAATACCACAAGCAGATAGTTGTTCTTTGATATATAAAGGTAGATCAGAAATAAGACCACAAATATTCAATACAAATATTTATGAGAGGAAGGGGGTCCCCAAAAAGGGGTTTTACCTGTTAGCAAGAAGCTTTTGACTAACTGATGTTCCTCTGGAGCCAGAAAGATGCTTCTTCTTGAGGCAGCAGGAAAATACTGAAGATTTACCTCACTTTGGATGCTGATATACTTCCCTCCAAAAGAGGCACAGCCTATCAACAGCCAGACTTGAGGGAGAGGGAGGGGAGTTAGAGCTCTGGCAAGCTAGTCAGGTGCTGTGTCCTTGTCAAAACCCTACCCTATAGGCTACTGCAGCAGTGAGAATGAAGAACATCAAACACACACCCATCATGCAAAGGGCTGCTTCCCTTGAACCTGTTTTCTTATTAGGACTTATCGCAGGGTTACTGTATCTTAGGCTAAGCAGAAATACTCATTTGTCAAGCCTCTGTCTAAATAAATCATTTTCAGTGTAATAGCCAAAAAACTAACTAAAAGGAGTTAAACTGTAACCCCCTTGACAGCAAGCTGAACAAGTCAAATGACTGAAACACACATTTACCGGATCTGCAAGTAACATCTGTAGGGAAGCATTTTTTGAAAGGGATGCCCTCACAACCAGTGATATGGGGGGGGTTCCCACAATCCTCTTACTAACGCCATGGTTGCACAACCAAGTGGAAAAAGAATCTCCCGATAAGAGTGGAAAAATTAATCTATACAACTGAAATCTCACAGTAGAACCAACATCTATAAAAACACTTTAGGACTTGCAATTCTGATCAGCAGGGATTGCCAATCTGTTTTCTCAGAATTACGATTCACTGGATGGTTAATCTCCCACAAATGGTTTTATATGGTGAATTGGGTCTCACCTACTGTCATTTCTTGAACATCTGCATGTAGCTGACAGTCCCTTATGACCCAGCTGTATTCAATAAACCCAAACAGCAGTACCATACACTTCAATAAAGAATGGATGAACTTCATAGGTTCATAGCACACTGCTAGGCTAGCTGTTGCTGTGGGCCATTTTAAGCCTAGCCAATTTCCTTCCCAAAGGTAAGGATCAAACCCTGCAGCTTGTGTCTGGGAGGCAAATGTCTTAACCATTATAACAGTTGCCAACAGTGCTTAAGATTACATAGAAAAGTGTGTATCGTGCATTCTGTGAAGAAAAATTAAGATAGATATTACCAAGCTCTTTGACTAGATAGGCAAATGTAGTAGAAGAGAGAAAGGCAAGGTGTATCGCTTATATAAATTTTTAACAACAGAAATTTTAATGCCGTCCAGGAAATAAGTGTGCAAGGAAGAAAACAATATGAAACATATTCATTGCAGATCTCACACTGAGATGTGCATCCGAAAAAGAGACATAATATAAATGTAGCAGAGTAGAAAGATCAGAAGACCTGCGAGGAAGTAGTTCTTCCTCTTAGATGGTGGTAGATGCACAAAATAGCTTTATGAGAAAGTTGTGAAAAAATGGAGGGATTCAACAATATATGCAACAGGTATGCAAACAATTCTAGTGCTACAGGAAGAAGTAACTCAGATCTTTAGTACATTTATTATTGGAGAAAAACTGCAAGTTAGGTGGGCTAGTTAGTTCTTATTTGCTGTAATTTCTTTGTTTCTGTAATTCCGTTATGCATCTAAGCTTCTTTCTATTTTCTTCAAGGGCAATAAGTCAAATATTTGTCCTTAGTTCACCTGCTGTTAAGTACTTTCATATTGTACTGAAAGATGAGAAATTGCCTTTTCTATGTCTAGATCCCATCCTCACTCATAAAAGCTGTTTCCAAGAGAAATCAATGAACCACACTGAAAGCAAAAGGTATAAACAATAGACCTATATATTTCTCTGTGAAAAGTAGCAGAAAAGTGACAGCTTTTCAATATACGATTCAGAGTTCAGTTATATGGTTGTGCAATCCACTTTCAGATCTCTCAGTTATGTTCCTATTCTCTTTCTTATTACTGGTGATGAAATAACTGATATTGAAAAGCTTACAGTTGAATTTCTTCTTAAGGGCAAATAAGACAAAGTAAAGCTGCAATAATAAATGAATCCAAAGCCAACACTAGTGTTAGCATGTTCTATTTCATTTTGTTTTAATCAAGAACACCGCCTAATTAAAATATACTGCTGGTAAAATTTAACTGCTGGTAAAAATTAAACTCCAATAAACATGTACATAGATGTTATTACTCTATAATGTGATGATGATCCAGAATTTTACTGGTTGTACTATTAAGAATCCAAGCAAGGAAGTAAGTGACTCCAGTAACAGATAAATCTAAGCACTAGGGCAAAAACAGTCGACATTGCAACAAAACAGATACCTGGCCCAGGAAGCACTCTGACAAATATGTAATAAGGATCAATGGAGCATTGCAACATATTCAAATAAATGAGTAAAACCAGCTAAAATGTGGTATAAATTCTAAATAAATAACAGACTTTCAGAGTATGACAGAGCAACTGATCTTTATTTCACATTCCCCACAGTATTTCCTGTGCCAGTCTATCTATCTTACTGCATTATTCAGTATTGTAGAGGTTATCTTCAAATTTCAAAACTGTGAATTATGTTATGGGAATCAGTATAACGTTCACATAACATAAAATTTGTATAATTCCACTGTTTTATCACAAATATATTAGTTGTATTATGTGATCTCTTTTTTCTAGAGGCTCCTTTAGCTGTTTAAAACTTTCATTTAAAGGCACACTGCTGCTTTTCAGCTGTGAGAAACATTTCTGCAATTTGTTTCCCACCCTCTCTCCCTGTTGGTATAGTGTTTTTATAGTTGGTGGCTTTGCAGTTGCCCGCCCCTAGTGTAAATTTGATCTGGGACTCTCCTCCCAGTCTAGTGTCATTACCTCATTCTACCCAGTACAGGGAGAACATTTGAGAAGGCCAATCAGCTTAGTTTCTGCTACTCCTTTCTCTCTTTCCACTAAAAAAAAAAAAAAAAAAAAAAAAAAAAACTTTTCTAAGCTTGTTTCCTGCATTTCCTGTGGGTAGTCTAGCCTGGATATAGATTTGCTGTGTCCAGGACTATTTGTAGGCTTCTAGGGCCCAAGCCTTTCTGTGTTGGAGGGAAGCCTTCTAGCTTAATTTTGTTTCTTAGAACTAGCCAGTTTTTTGTTTCAGCACTTGTTCAGAACTTATTGTAAGCACTAAATAAGCTACAAATTACTACAGCACTCAACTTTCCTCACTGTCTAGAGGAAAACAGTTTCTAGTACTTAACAAATAAGCACCTATCCAGGCATGTCTAAGGGTCAGCCCCGGTGTTTTCTCCTGTCTACCTGATGAATCTGGGCATCTTGGGGCAATGCAGTAATTGCCTCATGTACACAGACAACCCTCTCCTCCTACCACCCAACACTACAACCCGTGAGAGATGCACTTATATAGCCAAACTGGAAGCAAAGCTCTCTTCACCCAAGACTGGACTAGACAGTCAAGAGGAGAAGGTAAACACTTGCAACACACCACACCACACTCAGTACATAGTCCCTCAAAACCTACACCACCAAAACACACACATAGAAACACAAAACACACACCTACATTCGCGGAGGCTCTCAGTAAAAACCTGCCCAAGCAACGGGGACCTCCAAAGCAGAAACACAAGCAACCTCCACCCCCCAACACAACCCAAATGACACATAGCCCACAAACTCAAACAACGTACCCAACACTCTAGTCATAGGTGACTCTATAGTCAGGCAAACTGATGTTCCACTCACCAGGCTAAACAAGGAGAAAGTTACTGTCAGCTGCCTGTCGGATGCCAGGATCCGCCACATAACGCATGCACTCAGGTCACTCCACAACAAGTACAAATATGACTCTGTCATTGTCCATGTTGGTGTGAATGACCTGAGATGTACCTCCTTGGACTACATGAAAAGGGACATGGAGGAGCTGTCTGATCTTGTAGCCCAGGCAGGTATGACTCTAGCCCTGAGTAGCATCCTGCCATCACCCAGAATGATACCACAGTACAAGGACAAAATGATTGACTTCAACAATTGGCTAAGCTTCTGGTGTCATTCTAAGGGGATCCAGTATCTGTCTGCCTGGGATGAAATGATCGACAGGCCACGATGCTTTGCCAGAGATGGCCTGCACCTGTCTCCCCTGGGATTCCGGATACTGGCTAAGGCTCTAGCCACCCCTATAGTGCCTTTTTTAGGCAAGGTTCAAATGACAAATTCACCACCCTAACAGGTACAGGCAAGAAGAATCTGAGGGTATTGCTACTCAATGCTAGAAGTCTAAACCTCAAAATGCACTCTCTCCAGGCACTCCTTAAAATGGAGAACATCGACATCTGTGCAGTGACAGAGACCTGGTTCAAGGCTCCAGAGAGTACCCCTGCATTACCAGGCTATAATTCATACCACACCTTTCGGCCATGTAACCTGGACCGAAACACTAAAGACGGAGGCGTGTCCATATTCATTAAGGATATCCACACCTCCAGGCTAGTTGCTCAGCATAATGTATCCGAGATTATCCAAGTGCAACTAAGTCTGGGCAAGACCACAATCCAAATTGTAGCTTGCTACAGATCCCCCACCATGCCCCAGGATTCCCACTCCTCATTTCTTAATACACTGGAAAATATTATGGCACAACCTAACACCCTAATAATGGGCGATTTCAACTACCCTACCATTAACTGGGAAAACTACTCATGTACCAACTCTTGTGCTCAACGTTTTCTGGAATTCATAAATTCCAGTGCCATGGATCAACTTATCCACACCCCCACCAGGGGCAGCAATATCCTAGACCTGGTTATTACCAACATGGCCAACCGGTGCTCCACACCAGAGGTCAGTTCCTCGTTGGTCAGATCCGACCATAAGCTAATCACCCTAGACATCCACATCCCTCCACCACCCCCCATTAGGGAAACCACAGTAAAAAATTTCTCCAAAGCCAACTTCATGCTTCTTAAGACAGAAGTGGCAAACTTCACAGCACCCATGCTGACGGACAATAGTGGTATGACTACTGAATCCTACACAAATGCACTTTATAAGCACTTACATGAGTGCATGGATCGTGCAATCCCTAACAGAACCAAGATGCTATCCTCCAAAAAAAGGAAGCCAATCTGGTGGTCCCCTGCCATAAACAAACTCTACAACAGAAGAAAGAAACTGTTGCAAAAAAGAGTAAAATCCCATGATTGGAGAAACTCCCTGGTCAGCTTCAGTAAGAAGCTGAGATCCCTCATAAAATCCTCCAAAGCTAGTTATGAAAACAAAATTGCCACTGACTCTAAAGACAACCGCAAAGCATTCTATAGCTATGTCAAGAATCTCAATGGCAACACTCAGATCTGCTCTGAGTTACAGCACAATGGCACTAAATATACAGAACCAACGGATATTGCCAACATCCTGGCAGATAGGTTCAGTGCTAACTTTACCCCTCTGTCATCCCCTAAAGGGTCCATCTCTATACCAGAAGAATGCAAAGTTCCTGTAATCACGGCTGCACAGGTAAAAAACACACTATCCAAAGCCAAGAACACAGCATCCATGGGACCTGACGACATCCCAGGCTGTGTTCTACATGAACTACAGAACGAACTGGCACCCCACCTAAGTACCATGTTCAATCATAACCTCACCTCAGGCTATGTGCCCACTGAATGGTGCACAGCAACAGTTATCCCACTCCACAAAGGGGGAGCCACCACAGACCCCGGAAACTACCGCCCCATTAGCCTAACGAGCCTGGTCTGCAAGGCTATGGAGCGTATCTTCATGGAACTTCTAAACAATGACATTGGTAATCTCCAAACTCAGGACCCCACCCAGTTCGGGTTTGTAAAAGGCAGATCATGTCTCCTAAACCTGATAGACTTCTTTGAAGCAGTCACCAAAGCTGTAGATGGGGGTAAGGTGGTGCACACAGCCTATCTAGATCTCGCCAAGGCTTTTGACACCATCCCCCACTCTGGAATTATAGATAAACTCACTAAACTAGGTATAAATCCCTATGTCACAAGATGGGTTGCCAACTGGCTCACTGACAGAACCCACATTGTGAAAGTAGCAGACTCCAAATCCAGCTTCAGGCCAGTGACAAGTGGAGTACCACAGGGTTCAGTCCTGCGTCCTCTCCTGTTTGGTATCTACTTTTCTGAAGTACAGGCCAACACAGAAGGTCTTTGGCTAACAAAGTTCACAGATGACTGCAAACTAGGAGCCATAATCAAAACTCCAAAAGATGTGGACATCCTACAAAAGGGCCTTGCTGAGTCAGATGCCTGGTGTCAAAGCCATAGCCTCAAGCTCAATGCCAAAAAGTGCATTGTCATTCCTTTTGGTAAAAACTCAGTACCCATGAACTACCACATAGGTGGTAGTCTACTTAACACTGAAAGTGTGATAAGAGACCTTGGGACACAGGTGGACAGTAGTCTCTCATTTGATAATCACATCACCACAGTAGTCAGGAAATCCTTCTATGTGGCACACCTCATCACAAAAGGTTTTTCATCCAGGAAAAAAGAGGTCATTGTTCCCCTCTACTCGTCATTCATTAGACCCATTATAGAGTACAATGCCCCTTTTGGTATGTACCTCACAAGACATCTACAACAACTGGAAAGGCCACAGAAATACCTCACAAAGAGGATTACCGGCCTCAAAGAGATGCCCTATGCAGACTGTCTCAAAAAACTGCAGCTTTACTCCATTGCGTATCACCTACTCGGAGGCGATCTCTGCCTAACACACAAAGCTATGTTAAACCCAGAGCTTTTAGACATGCTCCACTTAAAGAAATCCCAATCCCTACGAGCTATACGCTCTAGGGACCTAAACCTCATCACCACAATAAACAGAACATGCTGGAGGGATAGATTCCTGTCCCAGAGACTTCCCATACTCTGGAACAAACTACCTATCTATATCAAACAAAGCTCCTCATTAGCACTGTTCAAGAAAAATCTTGATGATTGGATGGGAGATAGGAAATTCACCCTGGGGATCACTTCTGTGGCTCTGCTCAACAGTGGAACAGGAAAATAATTTTCTTGGGTGGCGAAAGCCAGGGTACCTTTGGCTAGGCTTATATAGGCTCTAGGGCCAATAGCCTAGTAACTACCTATGAACCTATGATACATGTACTTCTGTTGCTTCCTTTTTAGCTGAATGGATGATGCTCTTTAATGTAATCCTTTCCTCAAGGTATCTGCTCTAATGTTTCTTCCTAATTATTTTTTAACTTTTAATATGCATTTCCCTAGAAGGCAAAGAAGTATTTCCTGCTGTAATATGTTAGATGTTTGCTGCATTGAGCAAACATTTAATTTGGTAGATACATAATAATTTCAAATAGTGTCATTTAGTGAAATTCATCTGAATGGAGAAAACAAGTCAGAATAATTATTTAATACTGCTTCTGATATTTTATAAATAAATTTCGAGATGCCATGTGGTTTTACTTCAAGATGGAACACAACAAATTATTTTATGGGAATATGTATAAGACCTCTCATACCTTCATAAATCAAACAGGCCTGTAAATAACTCAGATAAGGGACCTAAATCTACGTAAATAAAGAAATCAAAGTAGAAAGATAGATTTATCAAGCAGCAACTAGCCCTTCTATGGAGCAAACTTATTCTCTAAATTAAATGTGATTTGCTATGATCCTTCAAAACAGAGCTAGATAATGCGATGAGCATTGACCTTGAAAAGGGTGGCCAAGCCTTGGGCTGAATACTGGCAAGGTGTAAATGGCCTCCTGGTCTAGTAAATTCCATATTCTCTGATTGTATATGTCTTACAGAGAGATATGTGTATTGTTTTGGTTTTTTAAAGACATTGCTCATTGGAAAGTAAGCATTCTAAAAAAATACTTAACTAGTAACATTTATAGCAGCAGTCTGCAGTGGAGTAAATAAACTCAGGGCATTCATATTTAGATAAAACTGCATATGTAGGGAAGACATGACTGGGAAGGGACTAGTAATAATGCAGAAGCATACCTATCAATCACTTACTACAAGAAATCTAGAGGGAGCCAAAAATAATGGAGAGACAAAGGACCAAAAACAGGGACACATTTTAAATATTGCTCTTACAAACTTAGAAAGATGCTAGAATAACAAATTTTGCATTAACATGCATTTTCTGAAGGATATGAAGGCTAAAACTCAAATATCTGTCATTATTTAGTGACTTCATTACTTAGTGATTTGTCAGAAACCTCCAAATTTTGAGAAACGGACCAAAAATATGAGGCAAAATCTGGACATTCTGAAAAATTGTGGACAGTTGAGAGATATGTGCAGAAGGCTTTGACATACAGAAAGATGATTTAAAATATAACGTAAGTAGCAGCCATTTTTCTACTTATTTAAGGAATTGGTGAAGCCAGTATGTACCACAAAATGACATCCAACAGACAACTGAATAACTTGTGCAGAACTTGATGCTGTGGTATAGTGGCTATTAATATGCCAAAAATTAAATTTTAGTATGTTTGAAATATTATATACTATGCATGTATGTGTGTGTATATGTGTATATATATATATATATATATATATATATATATATATATATATATATATATGTGTGTGTGTGTGTGTGTGTGTGTGTGTGTGTGTATATATATATATATATATATATATATATATATATATATATATATATATATATATATATATATATATATATATATATATATATATATATATATATTTGTGTGTGTGTGGAAAAATTCAATGGTTGCACATATAGTAATGAAAACCTGAAAAAGTTTTGTTTGATGGAAATCACCTGGAGAATTGCTGATAAACATGAGGCTAGACGCCCATAATATCAGAGATGTTTGCCTTTTGCCAATTTTGCCAAGATGGGTTTGATTACCAGAAGAGAAGACTACCAGGTAGTCTTAACCAGGATCAATAGCTGATTATCAGCAGGCTAGCTGTCGGTTTATCCAGTGAGTGCTAAGAGCTTAACTGTGGATATTCACAGAGTACCAGGGACCTGCTTGTGGACACATCAGGAGTATCAGGCCAACATGACTTAACCTGGACTACCAGATAGGTAGATAATAAAAATGTCTTGCTTTCCTCTAGATGACTTTGAAAATGGACTGATGTGAAATATAAGAAGTCATAAGCTATACTGAACAGGAATATGCTGGTTTTATTTGTGATGGAAGTGAATTCCAAATGTTATTTTTCACTGTAAATAAGCTATACTTGAACTAATGCAACTGTCTCCATTATATAATATTTTCTACACTGGTGGTTATGGCAGCCACAGTTTGTTGACATATTCCAAATTATATTGATGTTTTCCATTCCTGTATTGTAGTCAGCAAGAGTAAACTATTTCTTAGTTCACCCTTCCTGAAAAGGGAGAACTGTGGGCTTATCTCAGGTAATAACAGAGAAAAATTGTATTTGTTTTGTGAGTGGACTGTTATACACTGCCATACAAAAAGCTGAAATTCAAAGAAACTTTAATACAGGAGATTACAAAAAAGGGACAGCAGACAGTGCTCTTTCGGGATAGAAGCATGGCTCTCCAGAAGCAGATGAATACGATTAGCCACTGACCTTCCAAAAGTCCGCCATATTGCCAAAGAAAGAAACTGAGTAAGGAAGATGGCATTGAAGCCAACCTCATTTCCTTTGAAAGAAATACCACTCGGGAGAACAGGTCTTAGTGTAAATGAGCTAAAATATCTGTTTTACCTAAACACCCTTTTTGTTTTGTTTAGCTAACCAAAAGCCACCAACAGCAGCATTAACTAATGGGGCTCCCAATGCAAAAAAAATTAACTGAAAATGCTAGCAAACATCCAAGTAATGTGACATTTATTATTATTTAAAAAAAAAACTTTTAAAATCTCCAATAAGTAGCAACAGTTGTGTCTTTTCATACATGCTTTAATGGTTCAATGTTCAATGTTCAAGGGCAGATGAGCGCTGTGTATTGTTGCAATATCACAATCCATGCTTATATATTTCATTTTATTCAAATCAAGTAACTTTAGAAAATAAACTGACATGAAAAAAGTAAGGATAGAATACATTTTTTGGATGTCTATATCAAATAAGACATTGATGGCAGGGTTACCACTGAAATACATCAGAAACCCTGCCATCAAAATAAAATTTTACATAGAAACAGCATGCACCTGCCTTATATTTTTCCCCAACATTGTTAGGGGACAAGCTACAAGAGGTTCCAGGCTTAATGTCAGTGAGGAGGGCTTTCATGATGAGTTAGATCGATTTGACTTAATGTCAGTCTTATTCAAAGGGGTTATAAACATCAAAACATTAAACACATTTATAATACAGTTTTTGATTTAACACACACTAGTGCTCAACCTTATTTTTCAAATAATTCCAATCAGCATAAGATTACAAAGGCAAGGACAGAAGGAGTCAAATTTTCTTTATTTTATAATAATGATATTAAATATTGATATTTGAGTGAAAACCCCTTTAAGAAGTTTCGCTGGCTGAATGAGATACTTCATATCTTGGGTCATGTATTTAGGAGGTTCAACATGATTGGCTAATGGAATTTGGAAAGTTTTTAAGTTTATGTTTGTATTTGATTAGTTAACTGGTCTGAAGAAGTGAGCTTAATGCTTGCAAAAGCACTTACCGACAACAACTATTCAATAAACAAGCATCTTTTATATCCTGGCCATGTTTCGGACTGTACACTTTGTTGGACTTTTAGCATTTCTATTTTTAGTGAACTTAATCTTATCATTATCTTATCATCTTAGTTGCTGGTGTGTTTTACATTTTTGTAACTTTAGAAAAAAAACATTAAAAAATGTTAGAAAAAACGTTCATTGAGATGAGAAAACCAAAAGCAAAATCATTTGGTTGTTTCTTTCCCAACTTACTGATGAAGTACTCAAAGTGTATATGGACATTGAAGGCACTGATTACATGCCCTATTAAAAAAACTCCTAGCTTGGGCTGGTGTGTCTTCTGAATTAAGCAATGAAATATAATTGACACAATGCAAGTAAAACAGTGAGACCACAACTATTTGATTTAAAATATGATATAAGCCGATGGTTAAAACTAGAAATAAACAGTACATAAGTGAAGAAGTGAGAAAAAAACTTAACCTTGTGGCTATTACTGTGTCCTACATTGACTTGACCAGTCTGATTGTACTGATCCCTAAGATGGGCAGATCCATAAAATTCTGTAATAATCACCACAAATTTAATGCCACATCGAAATCTGATACTGATCCAATGTCCAGTGGATGAGCTTATAAGGTTGCAATGAAAAACAAAGTTTTTGACCACTCTAGAATTAACCAAGGGGTACTCTTAAATTCCTCTAACCACTGAAATTAAATGGAAAACAATATTTTCCACCGCTGAAGGTCTTTATTATGGTTTACCATGACTTGTTCTAATGGCGAATGTATGAACATGAATTGGCTGAACACATTGTCCTCAGTAATGAAAATGCAAAATAACATTAATCTAAACTCAAAATGTCAAATGTGCTGCTGTAAATGATCACCTGCAATACGACATTCTTACATGGACATTTGCATCATGTATGTCATGACATTGGTGGCAGTATAATGTAATTCACAGGGGAATACATCAACGTTAACAAAATAACTAGCAAGCTACATACAGTGGGAAATGTCATGGTATGTCAGTATACTGTGGTGTGGCAGTACAACACTTTAGACAAGTGACGTGCAGAGAGTGTGAAGGGAGGTCGCACTTCAGTGAGGAACAGGGAAGTAGCCCATTTCCTCAATGTAGTACGATCTCAGAGTTGGTATATTTAAGTAGGGGGTGTGAGGGGCACAGCCACCCACATGGGGGGGTGCAGTCCCCCTGCAAAATAGTAGAGGTGAGCTAATTGCTGTGGCTGGAAGAGGGTAATGTTGAAAATATGGAGTGTACTTTATCATGCAAACCATTTGCAACATTCCTCTCTTCCAATGTTTTAGGTTTAGATGTTATTTTTTCGGCCTTATCATGGTAAACCCTTTATTATTATACTGTTTTACCATTTATACTTCACAGATCTCCTGGTAATTTTCAAAGGCTGACAGATAAAGTTCTGAAACCTCATGCCAGATATTCAGCTGTGTACCCTGATGATGTAATAGTTTATTCAGGAGATTGGAAGTCATATTTATACAAAGTGTAAGCAATGTTGGACTTTTAAGATATGCAGGACTTGCAGTTAATGATACCAAAAGTAAACTTTGCATTACAAAGGCCAGATACTTAGGGTCTGCGATTGGGAGTGGGGTTAATTAGATCCAAAACTGAAGCTGTCAAAAACTGGCCTACACCCAGAATCAAACAACTAGTTAATACATGTATAGGACTGGCATGAATTTCATATCTAATTTTCATACCACAGCCTGTCCTTTGACTGACTTTACAAAACGTAAGATATCTATCCAGATAAGGTGGATAACAGAAGCAAATGAAGCTTTTAACCAGATGAAAACTATCTTATCTTCAGAATCAGACTTGGTTGCCTCCCATCTTTATGAAAACCCTTTGTTTGCACACTGAAGTAGGGTTAAGATCTAGGTTATCTAAGGAAGCAGGAAGTGAGGAATACCCAATCTGTTACCCAAGCAGGAAGTTAAGAAAGGTAATGTCAAGATACTTTGCCACAAAGCAAGAATGCCCCTCTATTAAGTGGGCATTAACTTTGTTGTAGCTATACTTATTAGGGCACAGTTTTACTTTAGTAACTTACCTTGAACCCCTGCAGTGGTTATACAAACATGATATAAACACCAAGCTATGTAGGTGGCCTCAGTCACACTAGCCCTTTTATTTAGCCATTAGACATAGGCCTGACAACAGACTCATGCATATCCCAGTGCCATAAAGATCCTCACCACAATAGACACTTTAATGAAGCAGTGCCTATCAGTGCCAAACACCGTTATGGAGGAATACTTATATAAACAAAATTCTACAACAAAAGAAAGGAAGTGGTTACACTCTAAGAGGTCACATACTCCTCATCTTAAGTCAAATGTGCTAGCAAAAAACTTAAATCAACATTCAGAAAAAAAGAGCTGATCATGATCTTAAAATGGCTACTGATGCCAAACATAACTATTAACCCTTCTTTAACTACCTTAGAATGTTAAGAAGAAATATGCATCATTGTTCAGAACTGATCCACAATGATAGCACCCATTCTGATCCCAAAGAGATTGTGAATATCTCAGCCAACAAATTTACTGTGATCTCCCTCCCCCACCATCATAACTGAGTCCTTGGTTCCTCCATCCCTGATCTCCCCTAAGACCACTACAGAACAAGCTCTAGCAGCCCTTCCAAAAATAAACACAACCACATCCATGGGTCCTAATACTATTATAAGAAATTTAATAATTGGTAGCAATAATGTCTTAATCAAAACTTTATTAAATGTGTTTATCATGATTTGTGCAATGGGCTACATCCTAGAAGCCTAGAGATCAGTCATATTGATGCATCTACATTACAGAGGTTCAAATACTGAACCTAGTAATTATAGCATTATCAGTCTTACCAGTCTTGTTTGTAAAGCTACGAACATAGTTATGACCTCATAATTCTGGATAGACACTGATAGTCTCTTAGTCCTGGATCTACATCAGTTAGGCTTTGTCAATGGCAGGTCATGCTTTCTTAACCTTGTAAACTTCATTGAAAGTGTACATGAAGATGATAAATGTTACAGAGAGCATGCAGCACACTTGCTCAAGGTTTTGATTATACCTCCCATCCAGGCACTTTAGACAAACTGGTGAAACTTAGCATCTACCAATATGTAGTGAGGTAAGACAGCAAATTGGTTGCTAGACAGAAAACATGTTTTTATAGTTTATTGCATCACCTTAATAAGTAAAATTTCACAAGTGGGACTCGTGAAGCCTCAGACTGTGTCTTCTGTTTCTCATTTATTTCTCTGATCTGAAAACCAAGTTCCTATGTCTTTGAGTAACAAAATTCACTGATGACTGTAAATTAGGGGATATTATTCAACACTCACCAACATAAAGGAGCTCCACAATTGGCTGTTTTTTTCAAACAACTGGTACAAGGACAATGACTTCAAACTAAATACCAAAAATACAGTAAAGTCTACTTTGACAACATAAATTCCTCATCTGAATGGAGAGATGATAAAATCAGCAAGCAAAGGAAAGTAGTATTACTGGAATTGATTCATCCTCAAGTCTTGGTGAATACTTTCATGAAGTGGACCCAGATTTTACAATATCTCACCAAGATGACACTGATATATAGATTGTATTTTATATAGCATATATCATGGACAGAAGTAGGTTAAAAAATTAAAAAAAAAACAGCTTGGTGCACAGGTCCCAGGATAAAAAAGTGCCCAATCTTGGTAGGTGCACTGGTGACAGAATTGAAAAATGACAGAGTAGAATCCACAAGACACAGAAACATTCCTACAATGGGGTCAGGCCAAGCTCAGGGGGGATGGCTCTCCTGTTGTAGAAAGAAGTAGTAGTCCACAAAACCTAACAGGCCAACAAACAGCTATAAAGATGATAGAGTGGACTATTGAGGATAAAAAATAAATTATGTATTGTTACTATTATGCAAGAAGCCCAGAATTTCTGAACAGAAGATGTACAAAAAGATTGAGAGAAATTGGAGGAAAGAAAAATACTTGCACAAGAAAAACTGTCTAAAGCTCCAAATGCAAATTTGTGAGCAGTACTACAGCAATTTTAAGAAAAACATTATATAGACCAAGAAACCTTGGACCGTTTGGAAAAAGAAGTGACTGAGGAAGTGCAAAAATATAAAGAACAAACTCTAGAGACTTTTGAAAGGTATAAAAAAGGAATATGGACATAGGAAAGAAAGGGAGATTTGATATGGTGCAATATTTATGCAAAGGAGAAAGCCAAATTAATCAATACAAAAAAGCAGCTCCAGAGATATTTGAAGAGAAATACAGGCCAAGGCACCCAAATATAGAATTTTTACAATACAAAAAAAAAAAAATAAGATCACAAAGAGGACTGCAGAACAGAAGATTAGTAAAGTAGAAGTTAAAAAAATCAAAACTGAAGTTATGGAATACCTGTGAAGTAAAAGATTTAGTGTAGAAAGCCTAACACAGGTTATGCCACAGCATAATGGAATAATGAGTTCCCTAAGTAAGGAGAAACAGAAAGAGTGAGAGACATCTGAAGAAGAAATATGGACATAGGAAAGAAAAAGATTTAATATGGTACAATATTTATGTAAAGGAGAAAGGAAGACTACTCAATACAAAAAGTAGCACCAAAGATATTTGAAGAGAAATACAGGCAAAGGCATCCAGATATGGAAAATTTTACAACACAAAAAATAAGAAAACAAAGGGAGAAGGTAGAAAAAAGGATTAGTAATGGAGAAGATATAGAAATAGAAACTGAAATTATGGATTACCTGCAAAGTGAAGGATTTAGTGTAGAAAATCTAACTCTGACAACATCACAGCATGATAAAATAATGAACCCCCAAATTAAGGAGAAACTAGTGACTCTGAAGCATCTAATCAGTAAGAAGATACTTTGGAGCCTTCAGTAGGAAACCAGTACAAAAGTTCAATTGGAGTTGCACAGCAAGGGAAAGAACAGAAATCTGTGGCAACTCTGATGTAGTCAATGTTGTAGAGTGACACGCCAGTGAGTTCCCATATGAAAGAACAACAGATGACACATAATGAAGTTGTACAGACTAGGGCACAGGAAGATGTTCTGTAACTTTCTGTAGAATGTCTGCAGGAAACATGGAACAAAGTACCCTTAGTTTACAAAAAAATGGTCTAAAGGAAGAGTTGCTTGATTTAAGAGAGATGGATAGACATATTAAGATCAATGAAATAAATAGACTACAGAAAGTCAAAAAGAACAAAAATGTTAGAAGTCTGACAAAACAAATGAACAAAGCAATCAAGAATGTCCAAAGAATTCTTGAGATACAACAGAAGTAAATTGGATATATTACTGTGCAGCTAAATTAATAACAGATAAAGTCTTACCACGAAAACACAGGGCAGAAGGGAAAAGGGAGTGGAGAAATCAAATGCTATCATGGAAGTATCAAATAGAGAAAACTATAAAGCATTCACTGTTAGAAGAGTACAGAAGAGGGAAGAGGTCAACAAAAGTACTCAGAAAGACAGATGTGATAGAAGCAATGAGCAGTAACAGAACAGACCGGGATCTATCATATACTATTGCAAATATTAAACAAAAGATATCAGTACAGGCAGAAAAACTTAGAAGATACACAGATAAACATAAAGGAAAAGTACAAAATAAGCAATTTACTGATAGCCCAATAAAGTTTTATAGAGAATTGGAAAACAAGGCAAAAGGAATAGAAACACCACCAAAAAAAGAAGAAATAAACACCTTTTGGAGATATATCCACGAAGATCCTGTGGAACATATCAAAGATTCTGAATGGATAGAAGAAGTAAAAGAAAGAATAAGAAGTTCAGATGTACAGGATATGAAATAGATGAACTAACGCTCAAAGAAATTGAAAAAAAAAAAGAAAAGCTCCTAAATGGAAAACCCCAGGCCCAGATGCAGTATCTAACTTTTGGATAAAAGTATTAAGATCTTTACATGAAGATTTAGCCATGAGTAAGAACTATTTATAAGTGCACTCCAAACAGATGTTGGTTAACAACAGGAAAAATTATACTCCTCCTTAAGAATGAACCTACAAGCTATCCTAAAAACTATAGACCAATAATGTGCCTTCTGATTATATATACACTATACATTGGAATTGATGCCAGCAGAGTTTATAGTCATTTATAAGAAAACTATCATGGCAATAGAACAAAAGGTCAATAAAAGAAAGTCATGTGGAACAAAAGATAATCTGTTATTAAAGTCATAATGCAGAATTGTAAAAAGGGGAAGAATCAAAGTATGGCATGGACAGACTACAAAAAAGCATTTGACAGCGTCCCACATTCATGCATAAAAGAGTGCTTACAAATGTATAAGATACACCCTACATTGATTGATTACATTACAGTGACCATGAAACAGTAGCAAACCACTTTATAGCTAAGTCATGATAAAGGACAAATTATTATCCCAGTGATAAAAATTAAAAGGGGGATTTGTAGGGTGACTCTTTGTCACATCTGCATCTTTTGTCTTACCTTTAACCCATTAAGATATTTACTTAACGGATTAAGTCATGGCTACAATTTGGCTCCCAGAAAACAACAAAGTGTAAAGATGTCTGATTCTTCTTTTTGTGGATGATTTAAAACTATATAATTCATCACATGAGAAATGAAAGCACAACTGTAAATCATCAAAACTTTCTCAGATGATATAAGAATGTCATTTGGTCTTGATAAATGTGCAAAAGCAACCTTTAAATGAGGAAAACTGCAGGACTAAGAAAATATCAGCCTGGAGCAGGAATGCGACATAAAAGAACTTAAACGAGAGGGAGTGTATAAATATTTGGGAAATGATGAAGGATCAACAATAAACCATGAATAAATGTGAATAAAACTTAATAAGGAATATTTTAGAAGACTAAAATTAATACTGAAAACAGCCTTGACATCTACGTAGGAGCAAAGTCCAAGGTATAAACCAATTTGCTCTTCCTGCTCTAACTTACAGTTTTGGGGTGACTGACTGACCCCAAAAGGTATTGGATCAGATGGACAGGAAAACAAGAAAAATGCTTTGTGCTTATCAAATGATTTATAAAAACAGCGTATACCAAGATTATATATATCCCATTCTAAAGGAGGTATGGGCCTCCTTGAAATTAATTACAAGTATAGATCTGCAATCATAGGACTGCATACATATCTGATGATCTCACAAGATCCAAATATAGTGAAATTTTTAAAACATGAGGAGAACAAGTCTAAGATGACTTCCCTGCTTAGTTTAGCAGAAGCATATCTGTGACAAGTGGAAATAGAAATCAAACCATAAAAATCAGGCAGCAACTGAATGTGCCAAAAAACAAACAAACAAACAAAAGAAACAAAGAATATAAGTGAAGGATCAGATGAGATGGCAAGATATGTGGAAAATGCATAAATACAGTTGGAAGTACAGAAAACTCCTGGAACAACCTCATTTCAATCAGGATCTAATGCAGGAATGGTTAAGGAGACGTGAATTTAAGTCAAAAGATGAAAGGTTAATATTGGCAGCCCAGGATAGTGGACTCCATACATGTCAGTTTACAAAGTTCATTGAACATGTTGGAGAAACAGACAAATGCAGGTTTTATAAAACAGAATTGGAAACAGTTGCACATGTTGTTGCTGGGTGTGATACACTAAAGACAGAAGGCCTGTATACTGAAAGGAAGAAAAATGTAGCAAGACTGTTGCATTGGGGTTGTGCAGACATTATAATATTGAAGTAGCTTAGAAGCCTTGGAAACATGAGCCACAAAACATTATAGAAAATCATGCAGTTTATATCACATGGGATCACCTATTACCAGCAATTCAAAAAATAGATGCGAGAAAACCAAATATTGTAGCTCATGAGAAGAAGACAAAAGTAGCATTGGTCATTGAAATAGCTACATCCAGTGATTATACTGTCTTACGTACAGAGAGACACAAAGTCATAAAATACCAGGTTTTCCAGTCGGAAACAATGGCAGTATGGATGAAGGATACCCAGACAGTTCCAATAGGTGCAGGAGCAATGGGTTTCATAAAAAAGAAGATACAGGTAACTCCATATGAATTGCAGAAGGAGTCCATACTGGGTACATTGTGGGTGCTGTGAAGAGCAATTTGGCTTATATCAAAGACTGAAACAATAATAATCTCATGACCTTTATCATACTTTGACTTAGGAATGGGGGCCACTCCGATCATGGTATTAGAAACCCAAAAGACTTGAAGAAATTAAACCACGAGAGACCATACAGATGACACCCCACTTAAAGATGCAGTCATTAGAGATCTAGGCACCCTTGTGGAGGACTTTCTTTTCTTTTATCATGTTTTCACTGCAGTTAGAAAATACTTTTCTCTGCTTCAGCTGGTAACCAAGGGCATTTCATCCCGATCCAGTAGTTATACTGCCACTGCACTCATTCCCACTACTGAATATAATGATCCTTTTGGCATGCACCTTTCACAACATCACTCAGCTGGAGAGACCTCAGAGGTTTCTAAACAACATAGTCTCACACCAGATGTCAGTTTGTTATCAAGACTAATTAGCCACTATATTATGTACTGTGGAACTTTGCAGCACGATTTTGCCATCCTGTACCTCCTGATATGTCTAGGCAGCTCCACCCCCACACCCCTGATATATAAACTCCAAGATCATTGCAACTGAGGCATACCTTAAGTTGCCATAATCCCCAAATTAGCATGAATTCCCATTAATTTGCATTTTCAGTTCTGCACTTCAGAGGATTGCATTTATGGCCCTTGGTCCAAAAAAGTTTGAAATGTTCTTACTATAAAATTTGAACATGAAATATTTATTAATATGATCTTAATCTATATCAGGTATTTTCTTTCTCTGAGGTGGTAGGAACATATATGTAGAGAGTATAAGGGGCACTGCCCCTCTACAAAGCATTCCCCTGCTAAAAGCACGTGTCCATTTCACATGTACTTATTTAAAAGCAGGGTTTGAACCTTTATATTTAGAATTTATATATTTCTAATCTGCTACTGCACTTATCACTGAGTAATCAGTAAAGAGGTTAATTCTGTCCCCTATTCCTTCATACATGTCAGAATAAATAATGGTGAAGAGTTCTGGACCTATGACTGACTCTGCAGTTCCACATTTGAGAGTTTCTTTAATTATGTCCTTGTTCATCTCACATTATATTATTTGCCCTTCCCTTCACCCCTGCAGCAATCACTCCTTCAGTGTTGACCTTCAGAGCCCTTCCCGATTTTCTTTTAGCCCCCTTTGTGGGAATAAGTGAAAATGTCCTTGGTGAAGTCCAAGAATCCATGTCTGTCAGTACTCTCCTGTCAATATGCCTGTAATATAGTCTTAAAGCTGAATTAGGTTTGACTGACAGCACCTTCCTGCTGAGAACCCATGTTGGTTACTGTCCTGGAGATTGTAATGTTCTGAAACAGCAAGAAGCCTACCTTTTGTACAATTTTTATATACACTGTATATACCCCTGTTAAAATGCCAGGTTTTTGTGATATCAAAAATGTGACCACAATAAATAATTTCAAAACTTTTCCCACCTTTAATGTGACCTATCCCTTCTTCTAATGTCCTTTTAGCTTGTGTTTTGTTGCTGTCACCACCATAGAGATGGTTGCCCCTCCAATACTATTGATGTCTTCCTCCTATATATCCCAGTCTCCCACATGCCGTCTTTTGTAGACCCCATCTTTTGTCCTAACTGCTAACCTTGCATTCCTATCTAGCCACTCCAATTTTCTACTCTTTTTTGACTTTTTCTCAAACTCTTGTCCATAGCCCCAAGTTTTCCCTTCTTGATGCATTCCTGCAACCTTTTTATTCCCTCAGTTTCACCCAGTGGCAGCTGGTGACTTCAAATCAAAGGGGGGCTGCAGGAGGCAGATGAATGTACGGGGTCAATGGGAAGGGGTGTGGCCAACTAGAAATGGGAGGAGCTACTATGCTCAAAACCATACAAATTGTAACTTTAATTAAATACACTGCCTTGGGTGCCAAACCGTCATTATGAAAGTCCAATCAAGACAAAATGAAGTGTAGAAGAAAAAAAATATTTCAATGCACTGGCTGCATGACAGCTTACTTAATAGCTAGATGGAAACAAAAAGGTTGTGAGGCATGAAAAAATAAATTACTTTTTAAATACATTACTGGAATGCCAGTCAAAATCATGTATAAGAAAAACAAGCAGCACTCAACTCAAACCACTTCTCCTTGCACTGCAGTTCTAACTATAATTTATATTCAGCTTTATTAAAGTACCAAGTAACATGCTGAAAGTAGCAATCTCTGTGATACCCCAACTTGTAAAAATGTTTCTTATCCAAAAAAGACCTGCTGCCTGACAACTATCTACTTGTTTCACGGGGAAAACATGATCAAAGTAAAAATGAAAAGCAAACAAGAAACAAGCTCAAGATACATTGCTTAAAGGATTACTGTACAGGTAATGGACCACACATGATAGATTGGCATTCTGTTTGGTTTACAGGTAAAGTTTGCAAAGATGACTGCAAGTCTCCAACAAATGTAATGAGCTTCTTAAAATTATGTAATCCTGTCCTTTATTACAAATACTGTCATTTGCATTTCAATACCCAAGGCTTATACATTATCTAGTTATGTAAGTATTCTCTGCATGGCAATAACAGAAAGGCTTTCAATGTTGGCAGTTCTTTAACAGTATGCTTATTAAAGCTTACTTGCATCTTACAATCTCAGACAAGCTTACCTGATGGTCATTAAAGCATTGCTACTTAAACACAGAGCAACAGGCACTTTCTGAGTAATAATAAGCATAAATCAACAGTATAAAAATATGCCAGAAACCAGAACATTCTGCAAAATCAAGGACAGAATAAAAGTCACACTTGTGTCTACCTTGGATGGGGGGATACTCTGCACATTTACACTGCATAACTGCTCCTTGCCTTGCCTGGACACATCCAGAGTCACTACATGGGGGAGTGGGGTGCAACAGGTATGTCACAATTTGAAATGTCTCTGACTGTGATGGCCCTGACACATTTGTCATACATCTGAACCTCAGAACAAGAAATATGGACAGAGCCATACATAGAAGTAGGGCAAAGACCCAAAAAATTAGGACATTTTTAAAATATTGCTCTTATAAACTTAGAAAGATAATAGAATAGTAGGTCTTGCATTAGTATGAATTTTCTGAAAAGTATGAAATCTGAAACTCAAATGTATGTCATTACTTCAGTCTTTAATGATTTGCCACTAATTTGCCAAAAAACACAATTTTATGAAAAATGGACCAAAAATGTGATGCAAAAATATAAAATAGCCACACAATACAGCTGGGAACCTGTCAAAGAAGGGACACTTTTTTTAATATTAGTACTGCTAACTTGAGCAGCTGACAAAATAAAAGAATCTACATGCATTTCTGAAATAAAAGTAATCTATAACTTTTATTATTACAGTTATTTCTTAATTGTAAGCCCTTCACGTTTTCTTCCAAAATTGCCATTTTGCGGCGGGATTATTAGGGAAAGAGCAACATTTTGAGCCAAAATCGGGGACAGTTGAGAGGTTTGGATATGCCTAATTCTATAAAGCAATTTATTTGCATGTACCTCTCAACCTGTTAATGCAGAAAATCTGGACAAGGCCATATATACTGGGGGAACATATAAACAGTATTATAAATTGTTGTATAAACTGAGACAATTGGTAGAATAACAGGTCTTGCTTTAGCATGCATTTTTCTGAAGGTTATGAAGTCTGAAATTCAGTGTCTGTCATTATTTAGTGACTTAATTCCTAAATTATTTGCCAGAAAACCACACATTTTATGAGGAACAAACCAAAAATAAGAAGCAAAAATCTATTCATTCTGTGAAAATCTGGACAGTTGAGAGGTATAATTCAGCCGGGGCTGTCTTTGAGTTTGCCGCCCATCCCCCTCACAAAATCATGGTCGAATGGAGAATTCCCCCTGCAGCCATTCCAATGAATCATTACTTGGCTATTTCACCCCATTTACCATAAACACTAATGTGCATACTGCTTTACTTCTACGATGATTTGGACTTCATTTGAAAGTTTTATTTTGCATTTTACAGCACAAACACTAAGACATCTGATAAATAAAGCAATGCAAATCACAATGTAAACAGACAGCATTAAAACGTCTCTGCCCTTGAAACTCACATTCATTGAAACAGCATTGAAACCCACATTCAAAGAAAATACATTTTGCCAGTGGCAGATAAAGATTAACTTTGGGCTGTTTTCAAATCATAGGCCCCTTGGACATGAAACATACACATGGTCTTTGATACACCTTCCTGATTGTATTAAATTATATTCCTTGTACAATATGGTACAGTTGTTAAAGGGTGTTTGAAATTTGTTTTGAACATTTTTCCAGTAAAAAGATGAAACAAAATGCATGCACCAATAATGACAAAATTGCCCAGTTCAGAACATTTTTCCAGTAAAAATGAAACAAAATGCATGCACCAATAACGACAAAACTGCTCAATTCAGAATATTTCTATCTTAAAAGTCTACTTAGACTTCTACAGTCCACCAGTATCAGTAAATATGTACAATCTCTGAAGTAGTAAAAGTCATCCAAATAATTCCACATTAAAAAAATCTGTAACTAATGAAGAGGTTGCTGCTAGCAAACAACTTTATATTTCATTGTTTCATCTACAAATAAAGTGCCTGTTGCCCTTGAGGAATAAATTACCTACGTTGCATTAAAAAAACAATAAGCTAGTAATATTGCAATAGGGAATGGATGGCAAACTGATAACAGGTTCATAGTTACTAGGTATCTTCACCAAAAAGGACTGCAGCATCCACCCCCTTTACAATATAGTACAGTGATGCATCTACCTACTGTGGGAGTAGAACCCACAGCCTTCTGCATCAAAAGCAAGTACACATTACCTATTGTGCTATTAACAACACAAGCAGACTTGGCATAAGCAGCCCTAAACTTTTGTTTCTCTGCAGCTCTCAGCTTCTTGTAAAATCTACTTGACAATCAGCTGCATCTCTGAACTTTGCAGCACAAGAAATCTGAAAAAATCCTAACTTTTGGGGGGGGGGGGGCAAAAGACCAAAAAACAGGGACACATTTTAAACATTGCTTGTATAATGTTGGAAAGTTGTTAGAATAAAATGCTGTGTTACCACCATACATTTCACTGCCAAGTATTGACCCCAGGACCCTGTGCGAAACAGTCAGAGCAACATACCACTAAGCCAAATCATCTGTTTTATGAAAGAAAGGAAGACTGAAACTTAAATGGCTACCATTTAGTGAATTCAGTTCTCACCATAGCTGTCAACATCTTAGCACAAAACACATGAACAAAGCCAATAATGGGGGAATACAGCCACCAAACATATTCAGTGAATTTAGTTATCACCATAGCTCTCAACCTTGGCACAAAAAAACTGCACAAAGCCAATAATGGGGCAATACAGTCCAAAAAATAGGGACAAATATCCATTGAGGACACCAGAGCAAACCTACACAAACACAGGGAGGACATGCAGACTCCACACAGAAGGCACCCCAGCTAAGAATCAAACCAGACAACTTGTAGCTGTCAGGCAACAATGCTACCACTGCACCACTTCACTACTGGTTGTGTTAAGTAACAAAAATACAGAAACCACAGATTTTATGAGGAACAGAACGAACAGAAAAACATATGAGGCAAAAATCTGCAAATGTTTTACAAATGGCAGTGGGTAGGGAATTCAAGCTCTTGCCAGTTGCACCCAAAGTACAGGGTTCAAGCCTTATCCTCTACCCACTACCATGTAGCAACTGGGGCATTACACGCACACTTCCTTCTGTAGCAGCAGCTTGCCTGATTAAGTCCTCCATAGCCTGATAACTTTGCATGCTAAGTCCACAGCCTGATCACCTCCATAACTCTGCAAGCAATGTCTGCAGGCTGTCTCTGGATTTCCCTGCGAGATGTGAGTAGGCTGGAGCCTGCAGGCGATGCAGTCTGGTGTGCTGCCGGTCTTTGCGATAGTCACTGCACAGACCACTGGGCTAGCAGGGAGGAGTTCCCTTCCTTTCCTATCCGGACTGCCTAACTGAGCAGTCTGGTGTTCAGGAAGTAAGCACGTATGCGTGCGTGGAGTTCCGGACTGCCTAACTCAGCACGCATGCGTAAGTTCTGAGACATGAAAGAATTTGTTTTATCTTTATATTTACATTTTCTACAGTGGGGGACGCAATTATTTTTCTTTTTACAGGTGGGGGGGCTGCAGTCCTGCAGTCCTATAGCAAGAGCCACCCCTGGTTTCACCCCCTTCTACAAGCAGCACATAATTTATTCCATTACTCCCTCTAGTGGAGCTCTGAAAGGTCATACTCAAGCAAACACTGCAAGCATCTTGAGCCTTGTGACAAAATCAAATTATATTCTCTCAAGTCATACAAATGTCCATAGATCCAAAACCATAAGTAGTAGTGTAGTTAGGGTAGGGTGAAGGGGGGTAGCTACCATGGCCACAAAATGTTAAGGTAGTGATTAGTAGATGCCATTCTGATTGATCTTCAACAAATTACTGGCATTCATTAATGCCGGTATCATATTTGTGTTCAGAACTGAAGCACTTTAGTGTTCCTTATGGGTCATAAACTGTACCAGTTTGTTGCTACAAATATAGCAGGTAGTATGCCACAGTTTAAAAAGAGTTTTTTTTTTTTTTATGTAGCAGCTTCTTACTACAAATGCAACAAGCAGTTGCCTCCGTTTAAAATGCAAGAAGATGTTTTCTTTTCTTTTTCTAGTAAGTCCTATTCCAGGACTTCAGAAATTATGTACTTTAGTGCTCTGTGTGTGGATTGTGGAGGGTGCCAGAGCCAGATCAGTGCCAGAATAGCTAACTGTACCTCTGATTACAAACATTAGTGAAGTGTAAATGGCAAAGTGTTTTGCATAAAGTAAGCTTTATAGTGGTCACACTCATTAGATTCCAGGCCTTTTTTGTAAGCCACAGCAAATATAGTAAATATTAAATTATTATAATGACTTGTAAACAGCTTGCAATATCTCAGTAACCTCTCAAACTACACACTACACACTACACACACACACACACACACACACACACACACACACACACACACACACACACACACACACACACACACACACACACACACACACAGTGTCAGCAGCATTTTGTTCATCCAGTTGTGAGCTTTCATGTGAATATTATCCACTCTGTCACTTGATTGTTGAAATATTTGGAGAAATATGAACATTATGACAAGATAAATAAATAGTATATGAACATTTCATTTCTTTTTAGATACACAAGGCAAAAGTAAAGTATCAATGCAGTTTTGTTACCTATCAAGTAAGATTTAAGATGAAATATTTCAATAATCTATATACTGTGGTTATGGAAATATTAATGTAAAAGCAATTAGCTATTACTAGATGCCTATCGGAGTCACTAGGATGTTCTTAGGTAAATGCCTGGAGGTGTCGGATGGGTTTACTAAACTGAAACTCTATATCATCATATCTTTATATGATCATCTTTGTCTATATTTTTTCAGACATACATAATACTCATTTTATTCCATGATCTTCTATTTTGACTTTCTATTGTCTCAACAATAATACAGACAGCTTAGGCACTGAATTTAGATATACATGCTATGACAATGTTGCTCCCCTCATGTACACTGCTTAGTGCATAATATTACATTTCTTTATTTTATAGGGGCAATTTGTACATATGAACACTTCTTGTCTATAATATTAATTATTTGCAAGATGTGCAAATTAACAAATCAGCCAGGCATTTATTGCAAGAAAAAGAACTAATGCATTTACACATCCAAGTGCTCATTAGCTGTGCTATTGGGCTCGGGTCTATATTATGAATTTGAACGATAAAAAGAGCAAATGCTTTTTTATCGAACACTAAAAGTTGAAAGCACTGAATGCCGAACACACGGAACAGCAATTTTTTTTCCCAGGGGAAAAAAAAATTGCTGGGCCGTTTTTGGGACTTTGCCATTTCCTCCACTGTGGTGCGATCTTGGAGCTGGTGTATTTAAGTAAGGTCGGTGTGGGGGGTAAATCCCCCCACTTTATTTTGTGTTTAAATTTTTTTTTTTTTTTTTTGCAGAGCAGCAATTTTTTTCCCTGGGGAAAAAAATCACTGTTCCTTGTGTTTGACATAGGTTCATAGGTAGGTACTAGGCTATCAGCCCAAGGGCCTAAGTAAGCCTAGCCAACAAAGTTCCCTGGCTTATGCCGACCCAAGAAAGATAATTTTCTGTGCCCCTGTCAAGCAGAGCCACAGAAGTGATCCCTGGGGTGTATTTCCTATTTCCCATCCACTCATCAAAATTTTTCTTGAAGAGTGTTAATGAGGAACTTTGCTTGACATAGATGGGTAGCCTGTTCCAGAGTATGGGAAGTCTCTGGGACAGGAAACTATCCCTACAGCAAGTCCTGTTTATTGTGGTGACAACGTTTAGATCCCTAGAGCATGTAGCTCAGAGGGATTGGGATTTCTTTAGGTGTAGCATGTCCAGCAGCTCTGGGTTTGACATAGCTTTATATGTTAGGCAGAGATCACCTCGGAGTAGGCGATATGCTAGGGAGTAAAGCTGGAGATTTTTGAGACGATCAGTGTAGGGCATCTGTTTGCGGCCAGTAATTCTCTTTGTGAGGTACTTCTGTGGCCTTTCCAGCTGCTGCAGATGTCTTGTGAGGTACATTCCAAAAGGGGTGTTGTACTCTATAATGGGTCTAATGAGTGTCGAGTAGAGGGGAACAATGACGTCTTTTTTCCTGGATGAGAACCCTTTTGTGATGAGGTGTGCCATGTAGAAGGATTTTCTGACTACTGTGGCAATGTGATTATCAAAGGAGAGACTACTGTCCACCTGGGTCCCAAGGTCTCTTATCATACATTCAGTGTTAAGAAGACTGCTGCCTATGTGGTAGTTCATGGGTACAGAGTTTTTACCAAAGGGGATAACAATGCACTTTTTGGCACTGAGCTTGAGGCCATGGCTCTGATGCCAGGCATCTGTCTCAGTGAGGCCCCTCTGTAGGATGTCCACATCATTTGGGGACTCGACTATAGCTCCTAGTTTGCAGTCATCTGCGAACTTCATTAGCCAGAGGCCTTCTGTGTTAGCCTGTACTTCAGAGAAGTAGATACCAAACAGGAGAGGTCACAGGACTGAACCCTGTGGTACTCTACTTGTCACTGGTTTGAAGTCAGATTTGGAGTCTGCAACTTTTACAGTGTGGGTTCTGTCAGTGAGCCAGTTAGCAACCCATCTTGTGACATAGAGATTTATACCTAGTTTAGTGAGTTTAGCTTTAATTCCAGAATGGGGGATGGTATTGAAAGCCTTGTCGAGGTCAATATAGGCTATGTGAACCACCTTACCCTTGTCTACAGCTTTAGTGACTGCCTCAAAGAAGTCAACCAGGTTCAGGAGGCAAGCTCTGCCTTTCACAAACCCGAACTGGGTGGGGTCCAGAGTTTGGAGGTTACCAATGTCTTTGTTTATGAATTCCATGATGATACATTCCATGGCCTTGCAGACCAGGCTCATCAGGCTAATAGGGCGATAGTTCCCAGGATCAGTGGTGGCTCCCCCTTTGTGGAGTGGGATAACTGTTGCTGTGCACCATTCAGTGGGCACAAAGCCTGACGTGAGGCTATGATTGAACATGGTGCTTAGGTGGGGAGCCAGTTCGTTCTGAAGTTCATGTAAAACGCAGCCTGGGATGTTGTCCGGTCCCATGGATGCTATGTTTTTGGCTTTAGAGAGTGCTACTTTTACCTGTGAAGTTGTGATTACAGGGACTCTGCATTCTTCCTGTATAGATATGGGCCCTTTAGGGGGTGAGAGGGGGGTAAAGTTAGCACTGAACCTATCTGTAAGGATGTTGGCAATATCAGTTGGTTCTGTAATTTTTGTGCCATTTTGCTAAAACTCAGAGCAGATCTGGGTGTTGCCATTGAGATTCTTGACATAGCTATAGACGGCTTTGTGGTTGTCCTTAGAATCAGTGGCAATCTTGTTTTCATAGCTAGCTTTGGAGGATCTTATAAGGGATCTCAGCTTCTTGCTGGGGCTGACCAGGGAGCTCCCCACTCATAGAATTTTACTCTCTTTTGCAACAATTTCTTCCTTCTGTTGCAGAGTTTGTTTATGGCAGGGGACCACCAGGTTGGCTTCCTTTTTGGGGGGATAGCATCTTGGTTCTGTTTGGGATAACATGATCCATGCACTTGTGTAAGTGCTTATAAACTGCATTTGTGTAGGATTCAGCAGTCGTAACTGTATTGTCCATCTGCATGGGTGTCATGAAGTTCACCACTTCTGTCTTAAGAAGCATGAAATTGGCTTTGGAGAAATTTTTTACCGTGGTTTCCTTAATGGGGGGTGGGGGCAGGACAATTACTGCTTTCGGTTTTTAGTGTTCTATAAAAGAGCGTTCGCTCTTTTTATTGTTCGACATCATGATATAGACCCATTGGGCTCATGTGTCATTGTACTCTTACCCTTCCCTTGTCAATAAATGTCACAGCAGCATGATTACTGCTGGATAAGGGTGTCTTCCTTTGGGTATCTAAGCCACTCTGTCCATTTGTTAGGAGTATTATGCATAACCATAACCTGTTTGATACTGTCCTGAATCGGATTGCTGAACTCCTCAAAGTTAAAGACCCCAGTCAGCTATCATTCCATCTCTGCCAGATGAAAGCAAAATGTCTCCCTCCATGATCCATGCTGACTCATAATCCACAAGCCTTATCTTCTTTCTTCTTCTGTCCTTCTTGATTTTCTGTTTGTGTTTCTCATACTCCTCCCTTTACATGCTGGTGGATTGATAACACCATATTAATCAGCAGTGCTAACCCCCATCCTTTATCTTATCTGTCAGGGCACTTAGCCTATGTGTGGACCCTCCCTGCTTGCACAATCCTTATGTGTTCCTTCTCCTCTCTGACCTCACATCTGATGTCCTCTTTCATACATTTTACTGCTCCACCTCCATCTCCCCCTTCTCTGCCATTCTTTTTCAACTTTTTCCTATGTACCTCCATATTGTGTTACCCCATTTACACTTAACCATGTTTCTGTGATAACAATGTTTTTCTTGCAGCTCCATTATCTTCTTATTCTACCTTTCATTTTTAAATTAATACTACTCAGTCGTACAATAAATTACCCTTGATTGCCACTCTGCTATGTTGAGCATACCCATTTTTCCTTCTTTCTACTTCCTGAATACTTGTTCTCTTGTTCAACTTTTAGCACTTCCTTTCATCTCAGTTTAAAGGGGATAGCCACTGAGTTGTAATGTCTCAACTACCACTAAGTACCCCCAATTTTTCTGGAGTAAGCTAGAGCTTGACCCTAACAAACAGCTCTCTGCCAGTTAGTTCCATCCTTCATAGGCTTTACAAGCCACCATACTCCATAATCATCTCTTTTTGTAGTGGGAACGTGGTCAGCACAAGTAACATTCCCAAGAATTATACCTCTGACCCCCTGTCCTGATATCTATCTCCAACACCTCCATAGTCCTCTTCAATAAAAATATAAGTGCATCCTCTATCAGGGCTTTGACTTATGCACCCCAACATGCAGTCATCTCTCATCCTTGGAGGTCACCTCACATATTTTACAGAATCTGATCATGGACATGAGTTTCACTGTAAGTTATATTCACTTTTGTCCCTTGTAAACATTCTTAATTACATTGATGACCAAATCCTGAATTACAAAAGCCCTCCTCTCTCCCCTTCCTTATAATATCTGCCATCTCCTTGATGTCCTGTATTGAGTCACTGCATCATTTTAACTGCAACCTCTACAGCTCCCTGTACTGCATTTGACCCTTTCAAACTCTTTCCTGCATGAGTCTTACAAGCTCTTTCTACAAGTCTTTTGTTTTCTCCCTCTGCCCTTCCCATATGGCTGGATGTCCCTCCCTGCAGTCCTTAAGCTCCTGTATAGTCATCTCCAGCTCTAAGTTCCTCTTTCTGTCTCTCCTTTTCATCACTTGTCACTGCTGTCTGCATCTGACTTTCTTTTTCTACCTGATCTCTGATTTAAGGCTACATCTACCAACTTTTCCATATTACCTGATTCATGTCTCCTAATCAGATGAGTACTTCTTTGACAACCTCTGCCCATGTCTTCCTCTCCTCTTCTATCCCCTGCATTCTGTCTTTTGGCCTCCTTCTGTATTCACCCTTTCAGTCCTACTCTGTCCTTTCTTATTTGATCAGCAAGTCTATGACCACCCCTATATCTCATATTCTTATTGTCCCATGAAGCGCCATCATTCTCCTGAAGACATCATATCCACTGCCACCCCAAACCTCTCTGAGCAAAACAGCTGTCTCATATCCTGGGCAGCTCACAGATCTCTGTTCTATTTTGTGTCCATCTTATGCTACTCCTTTCATGTTGCGCTATTATTGGATCCCACATTTTTTTCCTTTTTTATATATTTTTTTTCCTATGGATAAATCTTGTTTTCTTGCACTTAGGTAGGTATTTTTGTGGCAGACTTTAAATATGACCCATTAAGAAACAGTAGAAAATTAAAATGAAAAAATAATTAAAACACATTAACTCGTGTACTGCCAAAGTAAAAAACGAACACAGCTCAAACACCATACAGATGCAGCAGCTCTGGAATACTGTCAGCAAACAGGCACACTGAACTAAATCAATTTTAGCACTTTCGTTCCTTTATTTTATTTCAACTTTCTGTTGAAGTTCCATTGAATTAAAATAAAGGAATGAAAGCAATGTGTTAATTAAAATACATTGTTTCATTATAATAAGCTTTAAAACAGTTAGGTATGAGTGATTTAGGAACAGACCTCAAACGAGTTATCTTAGTGTTAAAAAAGAGAGTGAGAAATAGAGCGAATGTGTCTCTAAACAAACAAATTTACAGGTTATTCTGAAACTGACAGTTAATTCACACATACGTCTTTGCAGATGACACACATGCACACACACACACATGCGCACAAGAATAAAGTGCTTTTTTTTGCCTTAACCTAATTCCATTTGTTAAAAAAACAAGAGTCTGAATTAAGGAAGCATAAAAGGGAAAAATGCATATATTGCAAAAGAAAAAAACATCCGCCTATGAGAAGGGAGACTATGAAGGAATGGTGAGAACGTGTAGGCAGAAAGTGGAAGCTTTTGAATCTGGTCCAGTACAGACCATTCTTACCAGGCTCAACAAGAACTTTTAAAGATCTTGTTTAAGTGCTGACTGTTATGCAACAGTTTATCAGTCTGTTAACAGAAAATAAAGAAAAGGGAAGAGAATCGGGAGCTATCAGACAGACTGATGGTGAGACTACTGAGAAGACAACAACAAAACAAGACGTTCCCTCTTTTCAGAAGGTTATCAGGTGATTAAGGAAAAAGCAGAGATGAAGTACAGAAGCCAGAGAAAGAAAAGATGGAAAGAAGTACAAAGAGATCAAGCAACAATGACTTAACCTGTTTGAAGATAACAGTGTCAAAGGATGAGTGAAAACTGATAGAACTGGAATAATGTTTGCTTGCACTCTTGTATGAGCATTATAAGGAAAAGGGTCCCTATTTCCTTTTTTTATGATCGCTCATGTTTTGGGAACCTGGGCAAGAGGCTTATGAGTATTATAAAGGGGGGAGATAGCTGCACTATTGGAGACTGGTGACTTTTGATATCTGATATGGAACGGGTCTAATAAACCTTTATAAAATGGGCTATTGTTACTGCAACATGCAACCACAATGAAGGACATGGCTTCAAAAGATAAAAATGAGAAGTTTCTGTAAACCTCCGAAAATCAGATGCATGGACTCTAATAATTAAGTTAACACTTCCTAAGAACCTTATTATGAACGGGTACAGGTTTTACATTATAAGAAAGGAAGGTACACATAAATAGGATACGACCAAAAGAGAAGTCTGAGGTTCTCAAGAAACAAGTAAGCATTTTAGTCATAAAAGGTAACTGAAACAATGTGATTTATGACTGGCCTAGTGAGGACATGTGACACAGTGCAGGGGATGGGAATACATAGTCCCTAAGACATAAGATGTGTACCATCAAGAAGGATGTATTTATGAGTACTGGAAAATACGGTACCTCAAAGATAAAATAACTAAGAAAGGAAAAAAAAAACATATGTAGTGAAGGCAAAAAGGATAGTTAATCCTGAACTGTAAGCAATGCTAATTAAGAAGAGGGTTGTTACTGTTAAGTGACTTAACCAAACCGAAGGTAATGGAGAAAGCAAGTAAGTCAAATTTAACGGACTCTGGTAGTGTATTTTTCATTTTTTGTGGAGGAAAGCAACTGAAAAGGACATGTAAATAACCAGAGGTGAACCTGAAAAATAGGTTTATAAAACTAGAAGGGAAGGTATTAAGTGTAACAATGGGGACAAAGATGCTATAAAAGCCTCCTAGAAACAGTATTATAGTAGTTTCAGGACATGTGAAAAGGGGGAAGGAAGGGAACATAATGTACTAAAGCAGAATGGTTTAATACAAGCATGGAAGTTGCATTTATAATGAGAATACACTGCTATCATGTGCTGATTTTCCAGTGGTCACTTTATAAAAATGGATACAATTAAGGAAAATACAGTTGTGTAAGTAAACTTACCATAACAGTAGATGTTTGAATAAGCTCTGCTGTAATAGCCTTAACTATATGAGTTATATCCTACCAAGGATATAACAGCCATCCAGCTTCTAATGCTTTAGGGCACCTTCCACACACCCAAACCGTCAGTCAGCTTCAGCTGAGCTGACAAATAAAAAAACAAAAAAACAAAAACAGGTTTGAGTGCCAAGCCCTTCAGAGCTTTTATGCCAACAGAGGGATGCAGAGCCCTGAAAGGACAATGGTAGGAACAACAAAAAATAAGTATCCACACCAAGGCATAAACAACACCAAAAAACAAAGGGGATGGAGGGAGGGAGCGGCTACTGCAGCAGTTATCATTCAAACATCTACTGTTGAGATTGTTTACTTACACAGCTGTACTATGTTCATCCTATTGATCACTGCTGCAGTAGTCTAATATGTGTAGATTGCCCTAGCTTACTACATTTGGGAGGTGGAAGGAGAAGAGTCCAGGAGCCCCTGGGAGAATGTTCTCTGCAAAGCCTGATCTAGGCCTAAAGAAGGAATCAAGCTTACAGTGCTTTGTAAAAGTATGCACAGAGGACTAAGTTGCTGCTTCTAGAACACCTCTAGAAGTGTTCTTGGAAGCAGCAATTGGAACAAAATACAACTGTTTCTTTCTGGTAGAGTGAGCCTTTGGCCCTGCCCCGAATAGCTCTGTTGTGGTGATGAACCTTAATGAAGGGGTAAGAAAGGCCATAGGAATGCAACTCTTACAAATATTGCAAACAACTAGCCCTGAATATGTGCTGGTTATGTTGTTGGCACCAAACAGAAAACCCTTTCCATTCGCTAATACATGATTTTCTAGCAGCAGGCTTTCTTGCTTCCACTAGTACCTGGTGCATGTCCTCAGTAAACAGGAGTCTAAAGGGAAATAAGTCCCTATCATCCAAGCATGTCAGATGACGTTGATTGAGATCAGGGTGTATCAAACACCCTTGATCTTGTGTGACTAGATGCAGTCTGTGAGGCAGCTTGTAGTAATTGCCCCTGACCATTTCACAAAGAAGGGAGAACCACTGTTGCATAGGCCAGAAGGGAGTCACCACATGGATCTTGAGGGATTCCTTTTGAATCTTCAGAAGTATCCTTGATATCAGTGGAAAGGGTAGAAAAGCATACAGGAGCATTCCTGTCCAAGGAAAAGGCATCTGTCATCCAGGCATTCTTACATGAAGATGCCAGATGATTGCTTACTGAGAAGTCTACTTATGGTCTACTTGAGGAACTCCAAAAATAAACGCCAGCAACAAAAATCGGACTGTGAGAAGTAGTTTATTGAAGCATTAATAAACTACCAAAACACCAAGTAGGTCCCACACATACTACTTGAGGAACTCCCCACAGATGAATCAAATCTTGGAAGAATCCCTTATCTAATTTCTATTTGTGAGGGTCTGCCCTTGACTTGCTCAGCTTGTACACCACATAATTTTGCTCTGTAGGAATGTAGGATACCTGAAGAGTGAGACTGCACTATGAATCTATATCCCAAGCTAACATGGTTAACCTGCAAAGGGGTATGACCTGGTTCTCCTTTGCTTGTTGATGTACCAACATGACTTTGGTATTGTCTGTATCAACTTGAAAAGATTTCAGGAACCAAAGGTGATTCAGAGAGTTGAGGGCCTTGATCAGGGGAAAATTGATATCTTTATGTGCTTGCATCTGATAAACCCCAGCATTGAGATTTGAAAAGAAAAAGGATGCAGGTGCTGGGACTAAACAGACTTCAGATACCATTGTATCATTCTCATGTGGTGTCTTGCCAGGGATATCATGAGAATCATAGATGCCATGAGACCCAAAATCCTGAGATATTCCCTCACAGTGTCTGAAGTCTGAGTGGAAAATCTTAGAAATAGATCTAGATATAGATCTGTTTTTTTTCCCTATGGAAGAAAATCTCTTTGAACTGAGTTGTCCAGCCGACACCTCTGGAACACAATCCTGTGCGAAGGAGTCAGAAAATACTTTTGTATATTCTATTTGAATCCCAGCTTGTATAAGAGATGTCTAATCCAAGTGAGAGATTCTTAACACTTTGAAAAAGCCTCTGCAAAGATAAGCAGTCATCTAAATATGAGAAAAATGTGGATACTCAGTGGCTTGCGATGAGATATAACTGGAGTTAGACACATTGTGAATACTCTTGATGCAGTGGGTAGTCCAAAGGGTAAGACAGAGGACTGATAAAGTGATCCAGACTCACAAAATCTTATGAAATGTCTGAAGTCTGGATTAATAGAGAGGTGACGATAAACATCTTTTAAATCTAGTGATAACTTTGAATGAGGAAGAAGAGGCAGCAGCTTGTGAAGTGACATCATTTTGAACTTGGGCTCTATTACATATAGGTTTTGGAAAGGGTCTATATTAGATCACCAACCACTGAAAGAAGCGAACAGTGATTAATCGACCCTATGTAAGCGAAAGCTTACAATCTCTAACTGTCAGAACAGCGATTTTTTTCCTAGGGAAAAAATTTGCTGTTCCAAAACACATACACACAACACAAGCACACCAATCAAACAGCAATCCACACACATACACCTAAAATCTTACAACTAACCCTACACTAAACTATACACACACCACTAACTATCCACTTACCTTAACCCAAACCCTAACCCTAAGGTCCGTCACTATCTCACACTCACCTCACCCGCTCCCTAACCCTAACTCACCTAACCCGCCCTAACCCTCATATCCACACAATCGCACACTTACCTGATTCTGACCCGTAACTTTCCACCACAGTGCTGAAAATACCAAAGCAACAGAAACAGACAACCAAATTCTTTCCCTAGGAAAGAATTCGGGTTTCTGTTCCTTCGATATTTTCAGCTTTCGCTCCGTAGGTTTCGATATTAGAACATTCAAAGGTTTTAAACCTCGATGTTCTAATATAGACCCTTTGGAAAGAAAGCTCCAGAACTGGTCTCCAAGCATTTTCTTTCTTTGCCACATCTTGAATAAAAGCCTTTCCCCACCTGGGAAGGAGGAACTGATTCTCTATCTCCCTGAGACAGCATGCAATGAACGGCAGGTGGAAATAACAGAGTCTGGTCTACTAGAAAAGAGATTATCACCTGGAAAGGATGAATTTCCTCCAACTGCCATCAGTAGCATTTTTGAATGATCTTCAGAACCCATTTGTCTGAAACTATCTATTGTCAAAGAGAAAAGGGGAGATTCAGACCTTTTGGACTGGAAATTTGGCAGACATGGTCGGGTGGACATGTTGGACTGTCCATGGTTTTGGGAAGTTCCATAATTCTTTTTGGAAACTCATCTGCCATTCTTTTTTAAATGTCAGTTTACCCGCATTTAATTGAGATCGCTTATTTTGCTTTTTGTCAAAAGTGGATGAGAGGTTAGAAAATCCCTTAGAAAATCTGGAAAAAGAGGGCTGAAAAATCTTAGAGATTCCCTGTATGAACTTACCCCTTTCATCACCCTGTTTCCACCTTTGCAGCAAAGGGGGCAAAAAAATTATTTTTATCTGTAGCAGAATTTTAAAATCTAATTTTTGACATCATCTGGGAGATTCTGAGAATACACACCGGCAAACCTCCTCAAAAACAGTTCCAGTGGCCATAGCCCTGGAAGAATTATCAACTGAGTCATACAAACACTGTTAGGGATAAACAGTGAGCAGCGACTTGTACAACAGAAGAAACTATAATTTTCCTCACAAGAAGAAACTGTAGACAAAACATACCTTATACTTTCACAGTTAGAACAAACTTTATCATATGAGCCTGACAACTCAAAATTCTGAAAATCAAAGTTGCAGAAGCATACACTTTTTGCTCGTACTTATCAATAATCTTCCCATCCATATCAGAAAGAGTAGAATTGGAATTAACTAAATGTTTAGCAGCAGTAGGGTTAACTAAAAATATAGCTTCTGGGTAAGGTTTGGGAAGAATGTATAAAAAACTTAAAAGACTGAGGAACTTTATGCATCCTATCTGGGTCAGGTTTGGGAAGAGTACATAAAAAAAGCTTTATACATACTAGCTGCATTTTTAGGGACAGCTAGCCTATCAGGAAAATTGCAGGCAGTAACATATACATCCTCCAAAGCTGACAAAACCGATAGAATTGGAGAAATGGATGAAGGTTCTGGAAATTTGTTGTGTAACAGCTCATAATATTTTCTGATGGACTGAGAAACCTCAGTCTTCTCCCATTGAAAACACTAGCAAATTCTGGAAATAGTCTCAGAGAATGAGAAATCCCTACAAGGAGAATCAGAAACTGAGCTCTCTTCTGAGTCTGAATCAGAGATCTGAGGAAAAAATCCTGTATCTCTTCCTTCACCTTCCTGTCCAGATTTAGAATCCTGAATCTCTTCTGTAAAGGAGGTATCCCTTCTTTCTTTTTCCAGAAACTACTTTATAAGAAGGGTCAATAGTCTGAAGCTATATCTAGTAAACCACTCCAATTTAAGGAAGTTTGAGGATGTGTAGATACATGTTTAGTTTTCTTTTTGACAGGAAAAATGGGGCCAACAGTGTTATTATCAGCAGCACCTTACCCAGGGATGGGCACGGCATTCTGACAAAACAGGCAAGCTTCCCTGTTCCCTCTCACAGGACTAAAAAGAATGGCTCTCTCTTGCCTACTGAAGGGACCCAAACAGCCACAGTAGACATGGCTAACCCCTGGTTAACAGTGGTTGTAGGTGTTATATCAGAGATACCAGGTAAATGATGAGTGGTCTGTGGTACAAGTAATGACCAAAGTAGCGTTGCTTACTAGTGGCTGAGGCAAATTGCAAGCCTGCTGTGGTGGAAAAGGCTGCTTACTTAAAATTCTGTCTCTTCCTCTGGCAAAATAAGCAGCAAAAGCTGGTAAAATTTTAAATTCTTTGAAAGTCACTTTTTTCACATAAAACACAGTAAAAGTACTTCAAGACATTTTGCCAGTCCCAAAAAGTAAAACAACACAACTTTTCCATAGAAAAAAATGTTTTTCAAATACTTTAAACGACTTTTAAATTGATAGGGAAAAAAGTGTTCTCATTTAAAAGTACAATCAGTCTTGTGGCAGTTCATTAAAACTCAGACTCCCAGCTTTAAAATAACTTTCCTGAACAGGAAAGTGTTACAAAACAAATATTTTTAAAGTGGAAGTTTTTTTTTTTTTTTTAACCAAAGAAACTTATCTCTCCAACAAAGGAACAGAGCAAGCCACAAACCTCAAAAACCACATTGGGGCATACTCTTCTGCGGCAGAAAAGTTCTGAAGGGCTTAGCACTCGGACTTGTCTTTTTAGTCAGCTCACTGATTGTTTGGGCATATGGAAGGCACTCTGAAGTTTTGGAAGCTGGTCGACTGTTATATTCTTGTCAGGATATAACTCATATGCTACTGTAGCATTGATCAGTATGATAAACATCTAAAGATCCAGAACTGCAGGGAAGTCTGTTATGATGAATTAAGTGACGTTGTTGTTTTCTTTTGGCTTTTCCCAATTAGGGGTCATCACAGCAGAACTCCGGTCCGCTAATGATTGGCAGTAGATTTTTACAGTGCCGAGGTGCCAGCTCAACCCAACAATGTGTCTGAAATTCTCCAAGTGCAACTAACACTAGGTAAGACTGCAATCCAAATTGTAGCTTGCTACAGATCCCCCACAATACCCCAAGATTCTCACTACACCTTTCTAAACATACTGGAAAATATTAAGATAGAACCAAACACCCTAATACTGGGTGATTTTAACTACCCTGCCATTAACTGGGAAAACTACTCATGTCCCAACACCTTTGTGCAACGGTTCTTGGAATTCATAAATTCCAACGCCCTGGATCAACTAATCCATAGTCCCACCAGGGGCTCCAATATCCTAGACCTGGTCATTACCAACATGGGAAATCAATGCTCCATACCTATGGTCACCCCTCGTTAATCAGGTCTGACCATAAGCTAATCACCCTTAACATCCACATCCCACCCCACCCCCAGTAAAGCAACCACCATAAAAACTTCTCCAAAGCCAACTTCATGCTACTCAAGTCAGAAGTGACAAACTTCATGACACCCATGCAGACGGGAACTGAAAGTTCAACTGCTGAATCCTACACTAAGGCATTGTACGAGCACATCCACTCATGCATGAATCGTGCCATCCCAAATAGAACCAAAATGCTCTCATCCAAAAAAAGAAAGCCAATCTGGTGGTCCCCTGCCATAAACAAACTTTACAACAAAAGGAAGAAATTTTTGCAGAAAAGAGGAAAATCCCAGGATGCAAAAAACTCCCTTACTAGCCTCAGTAAGAAACTGAGATGCCTCATAAAATCCTCCAAAGCTAGTTACGAAAATAAAATTGCCAAAGATTCCAAAGACAACCACAAAGCATTCTATAGCTATGTCAAGAATCTAAATGGCAATGCTCAGATCTGCTCTGAGCTAAAACAGAATGGCATTAAATATACCGATCCGAAGGATATTGCCAATATCCTGGCAGATCAATTCAGTGCCAACTTCACTTCCCTCTCACCCCCTAAATGGCCCATCTCAATACCGGAAGATTGCCAAATTCCAGTAATAATGGCCACACAGGTACAAAATGCACTCTCTAAAGCCAAGAATACAGCATCCATGGGACCAGATGACATCCCGGGCTGTGTACTACATGAACTACAATATGAACTGGCACCTCACCTAAGTGTCATGTTTAATCATAGCCTCACCTCAGGTTTCGTGCCCACTGAGTGGCGCAGAGCTACAGTTATCCCAATCCACAAGGGGGGATCCACTTTGGATCCCGGAAACTACCATCCCATCAGTCTGACAAGCCTTATCTGCAAGGCCATGGAGCGTATTATCATGGAACATATAAACAAAGACATTGGCAACCTTCAAACACTGGACCCCACCCAGTTTGGGTTTGTGAAGGGCCGATCTTGTCTTCTGAACCTGATTGACTTCTTTGAATCAGTCTCCAGAGCCATGGACAAGGGTAAGGTGGTCCACACAGCCTATCTAGATCTTGCCAAGGCCTTTGACACCATCCCCCACTCTGGAATCATAGATAAACTTACTAAGTTGGGCATTAATCCCTATGTCACCCAATGGGTTGCTAAATGGCTTACTAATAGAACCCACACTGTAAAAGTAGCCGACTCCAAATCCAGCTCCAGACAAGTGACAAGTGGAGTACCTCAGGGTTCAGTCCTGGGGCCACTCTTGTTTGGCATCTACTTCTCTGAAGTACATGTCAACACTAAGGGACTCTGGCTAACAAAGTTTGCAGATGACTGCAAACTGGGAGCCATTATTGAATCCCCAAATGATGTGGATACTCTACAAAAGGGCCTTACAGAAACAGATGCTTGGTGCCAGAGTCATGGGCTCAAGCTCAATGCCAAGAAATGTATTGTTATCCCTTTGGGAAAAACATGTATCCATGAATTACCATATAGGTGGCAGTACACTAAACACAGAAAGTGTGATAAGAGACTTAGGGACACAGGTGGACAGTGGTCTTACCTTCGATAACCACATCGCCACAACAGTCAGGAAATCCTTCTATGTGGCACACCTCATCACGAAGGGCTTTTCATCCAGAAAAAAAGAGGTCATTGTCCCACTGTACTCATCCCTCATTAGACCCATTATAGAATACAACGCCCCATTTGGTATGTACCTCTCAAGACATCTGCAACAACTGGAAAGGCCTCAGAAATACCTCACTAAAAGAATCACAGGCTTAAAGCAGATGCCCTACGCTGACTGCCTTAAAAAACTCCAGCTATACTCTGTTGCATATCGTCTACTCAGAGGCGATCTCTGCTTAACATACAAGGCCATGTCAAACCCAGAGCTGTTGGACATGCTACACTTAAAGAAATCCCAATCCCTCAGAGCTACACGCTCCAGGGATCTAAACCTTGTCATCACAATAAACAAAACATGCTGGAGGGATAGGTTCCTGACCCAGAGACTCCCCAGACTCTGGAATAGATTGCCCATACATGTCAAGCAGAGTGCCTCTTTGGACCTCTTCAAGAGGAACCTTGACGATTGGATGGGAGAAAGGAAATTCATCCCAGGGATCACGTCAGTCGCCCTGCTAGACAGGGGTCCAGGAAAGTAAATAATGTGGGAAGAAATAGCCAGGGAATTGTTATGGCTAGGCTTGTATAGGCCCTAGGGCTGATAGCCTAGTACCAACCTATGAACCTATGAACCTATGAACCTTCAACGAAGGCACACCCATTCACGCATGTCTTTTGAACACTACTCGACTGTGGGGAAGACATGCAGACTCCACACAGAAGACGCTCCAGCCAAGAATTGAACGGGAGAACCTCTTGCTGTGAGGCGACAACGCTACCACTGCACCACCACGGCTAAGTGAAGTGAACTTAGTAAAACAGAAACAGGAAATAGGTTTGGAGGACCATGGGTGAAAGCACACAACATGAGAACAAACAGGCACTAAATAGTATGATACACGTATGTTTACGAAGAGTGAGACAAAAGTTAAGTTAAAAATCTATTTTCTCAAGCTAAAAGATATGAGTGGAGAAAGAAGTTGAGGAAGTAAGTTTAGTGAGGGGGAATCAATGCTGTAATGATACAAGGGCACAGAGTGTCCTTTGTATGTATTAATGAGAAAATGAAAAGGAAAGAGAGAGACAAAGGTTTAGAAAAGGATAGAGGTTAATTACAAAGTGAACAATAAGTCAAGAGGCCATGCAGGACTAGAGTACAACTGTAGAATATCTAAATATGGACAGGAAAGGTCTGTAACAACAGGGAATGAGAAAAATAAGTAAGAGAAGGGGGTGGAGGAAGGAAGGTCAATCCTGAATGCAACAAGGAATGGTTATAGCTTTGGCTAGATTGAGGCACAGGTGGAGTGACACTGTAGAAATTAAAGGTCTAACCTTGGGAGGTAAATCTATAAATATGTATATAGTTTTCATAATTTCTAGGGAGGAAAATGAGTTAGAGAGGAAAAAATTATTTATCTGGAAGCAGATGAATAAAGGATCACAGATGAGAAAAGGTAAATAGTCCGATATACATCCAAAGTCACCATTTTGGCAGCTTGGGGAAGTAAAAAAAGATAGAAAGACATTTTGTTTAAGTTAAGAAAATAAAGAAGGGCATACTGTCAGCTGAGGGAAGGCAATAAAATATATAAATAGAGTTGTTTCTAAGACAAGATTAGTAAAGAAGAACATGCCAGTAATGCTGCTTGAGGATATACTGGAGGACTTTGGGGAAAATTATAATGCCCTTTACTCTGAGAAGCAAGGAGGGGGAGTAAACTTAGAAACTGGGGTTCAAAACATTGAAGATATACAGTAGAACTTCCCAGCATTACTAAGGAAGATGGAAGAAAGCTAATAACAAAAACAGGAAAAAGAGGGCACATGGGGAAAATGGTGAGAGGTAAATCCCTGAAGACAGATGGATTCCCTATTGATATTTGGAAAGTGGTTAAAGCACAGATAATAAAGGTCTAGTGGAAATTGTTTAATGGGATACTGAAAAAGGATGAGCACCCTGAATCATTGTTGGAAGCAGTAGTACCAGTGATACCTAAGTAAGATGTGGACCCAGAAATACTGACATCATACAGACCTATATCAATCGTAAACCATGATTATAAAATATTTGTGGGGATTGTGGTGGCTTGAATGGCAAAAATGCTTCAAAATCTAATATATCAAGACCAATGTGGATTTGTGGTTGTGGCTGTGGTGGGGGTACAGGAGCAATTAACATGATAACTTTAATGATAATGCAGGAGACAAAAGACAAGTAGAAGGCTAGTGATTATGTCACTTGATGTGGATAATGCCATTGACAGGGTAAGATGACAATATTAATTTAGAATCCTAGTGAAGACAGGATTTCCACATCAGTGGATATAGTTGGTAAGTAAACTGCAGAGTGGCACCAAAACCAAAATACAGGTTCAGGTGAGATTGTCACATGAAATAAGTTTAGAGAGAGAAGCTAGACAGGGGTGTACCCCCTTCCCTCTGCTGTTTGCCTAATATGTAGAGCCACTACAGAGGATGATAAGAAATTCAGATATTATGGGCTATGATATGGCTGGGATACAGTGGAAAATAACACTATCTGCAAATAACATATTGATAACCTTATCCCGTCCACAGGAAGACATGGGTAAATTGTGGGAGACAAGGAATTCTGGAAAAAGGTCAGATTCTAAAATAAATAAATAATGAAAAGCTGCAGGCACAGCTATATAACTATATCCTGGAAGATGCCTTGCAACAAAAATACCCATATCTGACAAATACAGCAGGAGTGAAATACCTAGGACTGTGACTCAAAGAATCAATCAAGGCAACTTCTCAAGAGGTTTATGAAGGGGTTTTGAATAGTCAGGAAAGTAAAAAAATATGTTATACCCTACACCTGGATCTGGATAAGAAAACTTGTGTACTACAACTGTTCATACTGCCCCATTTTCTTTATGTTGGACAAGTTTTCTGGTGTTTGCCTAAGATAGCATATTTAAACAGAGTTAAGCAAGAAATGATTAAATGTTTATGGAATAACAAAAAATGAGAGTGGCATAGGAAATAGTGGTAAAGTCAAAAGAAAGAGAGGGACTGGGTATTCCAGATATTAAGAGATATCTGGAAGCAGCCATATGGAAATTAGAACTGAGAGGAATCCACAGCAGCTATGAGGCAGAATGGAAGCAAATGCTATGGGAGTCAGAGGAGGCATGATGAGAGACAGGGGACCTGCTGATGGTAATAGCTGACACAGGAAAGAAAGTAAGGGAAGAGGAAATGCTAGAACATATGGCTCAAATAATAATTAAAAAAACTATTTGAAGAAAGGAATTGCTGTCATGAAGGAAAGAATTAATGGCAATAGGAACAGTAGAGCATGATAGGACTCAACAAAAAGTGACATAGAGATTGAGTAGAGACTGACAAGGACTTAATACTGGGTGTAAGTGAGAAAAGACAATGGATTTAAACAATGGAAGAAAATACAGGGAAAATTTGTACTAGATGAGAGTTACAGGTTGTTGGTCAGGGAATAAGGCATTTGGCCAAGGAGACATGGGGAAATGAGGAAGAAAGGAAACCTCCACAGCTAATTCAATTCAATGGATGGAACTGAATGAATCATAGGTTCATAGGTAGGTACTAGGCTATCTGCCCGAAGGCATTTATAAGCCTAGCTGGAATGTGTCGGCTTTTGCCACCCCCTTAGATTAGTTCCCTGTGCCTCTGTCCAGCAGAGCCATTGAAGTGATCCCTGGGGTAAACTTTCTGTTTCCCAGCCACTCGTCAAGGTTTCTTTTGAAGAGGGTTAGCAAGGAGCTCTGCCTAATCTAGATTGGAATCTTGTTCCAGAGCATGGGAAGTCTCTGGGACAGGAATCTATCCCTCCAGCATGTCCTATTTATTGTTATGGTGAGGTTTAGATCCATGGAGCATGTGGCTCGAGATATGCAACTGAGTACAGCTGGAGTTTCTTCAGTCGAACTGCATAGGGCATCTGCTTGATGCCGGTGATCCTCTTGGTGAGGTACTTCTGTGGCCTTTCCAGTTGTTTCAGGTGTCTTGAAAGGTACATCCCAAATGAGGCATTGTACTCTATGATGGGTCTGATGAGTGATGCGTAGAGGGGCTCAATGACCTCTTTTGATCTGGATGCAAACCCTTTTGTGATTAGGTGGGCCACATAGAAGGATTTTCTAATGACTTTGGCAATGTGATTATCAAACGAGAGGTTACTATCTACTTGAGTCCCCAGATCACTTATTATGTCTTCCGTATTTAGGGGGCTACTACCTATGTGGTAGTTTGTGGGTACTTTGTTTTTTCCAAAGGGGATGACTATGCACTTATTGGCATTTAGCTTGAGGCCATGGTTGTGATACCAGGTATCTGTCTCAGTGAGACCCTTTTGGAGGATGTCTCTGTCAGCCAGAGAGTCAATTATAGCCCATAGTTTGCAGTTGTCTGCTAACTTGGTCAGCCATAGTCCTCCTATGCTTGCCTGCACCTCTGAGTATGCCGAACAGGAGCATTAATTTTCTTAAATATATAGGGCATGCATTTTCTTAAATATATAGGGTGCAGAGATACTATAGGCCACAGACTAAGGAAGAAGTGAGGAAACAATGCAGGGAATATAGGAGAGACGAATGGAGAACAATTATTAGGGTATCAATATATTTCACCAATTCATGAAAATTTTGAATTTTTTGTGTGTCTGAATAGTTACTTCAACAACCCACATCAGTTATCTAGAATGTTTCCAGAGGTAAAAGTGGATTGTTCTAAATGCAGAGGTGCTAAAATAGGAGCCTGGTTGCACATTTACTGGGACTGTGAAAGATTAAGTGAATATAAGAGGGAATTACAATAGATGATAAATAGTGTCGTGAAGAGGAAAACAGAGATCACAAAAGATCTCTTCTTACTACATTGGTCAAATGAAATGGGGCAGGAGGAGTGTATGGCAGGATTACTTATGCTAGTTGCTAAAAAGTAGCAGCAAGAAAATAGAAGAGAAGAAATCTTCTAGAAGGAAGGGAAGTAAAGACATTAAGGAAGAAATGATTGAGGGAGAGTAGAGAGATGGATAAAGGAAAGAGAAAAAGATGACAAGGAGATACTTTTCAAAATGGATCCAGTGGCTGGGAAGGAGATAACAAGCTGAGAAGAGAAAGACTGAATACAAATAGCAGATAAGAAAGGAAATGGTAACATACCCTAGAGTGAAGAAAGAAGGGAAAGGTCCATACTGAGTTACTACAGAAACAGGACAGAACAGGGAATAGAAACATCAAAGGTCATGTCATTTTCATTCCTTACATGAAAGTGTTTGGTATGCAAATAAAAATAAGTATAGGACCATTCCATAGGTCCAACGTTTAGGCAAAAGTGATCTTATACATAGTGTATATACTTTGCGGAAAATTACTAAATAAGCACTTGTGAAAGGAAATGAGGATAAATGAAGGAGAAAAGGGTTTAGTGGGTTATATCAAAATAATTTCAGGAGACTTAAATTTTAAAATGGTGAAGTTAAGATTGAGAAATATAAAGGGAAAATGGAAACTCTGGAAACAATGTGAATTGTAAAACTTCGTAAGGGATTGGATGTGATGTGCAACTATAATTAATGGCGTCATAGAAAGAGTTTAGTGGGAGGCCTGGCAGCAGAATTTGGGAAGTATCACTCCATACATGGGGAGATTACAAAATGTATTGAAATAATAAAGGTAATAAATAAAAAGATACTCTTCTTCTAAGGAAAATATGTAAACACTAGTTGGCGTGGTGCCAAGATGTTTAGTTAGAATGGACTACAGTGAGGGTACACTATAATGACACATCACTGACAGCAATAAAGTGCAATGTGCATGAGGATTGCACATGTATGTAAATAATGTTTTGTTTGATAAATATGTTTTCTAATGCAAATAAACAAATAATGGTTAAAAATAGTAGGCTTGAATAATGTGTCTTCTATTTCCTTATATACGATAGCTTTAAATCAGAAAAAATATACAATATCTACTAATCTGAGCTATTCAATAAGTAACTGCTTTGTCAGATACCAGAATATGAATTGCAAACAAAAAGCTGTTAACTCTTTTAAATCAACAAACTAAACTGAAAACCAACATGCTTTATTTGTGCTAGATTTAGTACGCAAAGAAAACTAAGATGGTCATAAAATAACGTTTGATACAATACTCAAAGGAAATTTTTAAAAAGGCTTAAATTACATGTTTCAACTACATTTTGAAATGCTATATAGAACAGTTAAGTACAGTGAATAAAATTAGCAGTTTACAGATCTATCTGACATGAAATCAACTAGTCTACAAGACAATATGATATGATTTGCACATCAGCAGGTGCAAGCAGAGGTAAAGAAAACAAATATAAATTGTAAACCTACCATGATATTCTTAATAATGTACAAATAGCCAACAAACTTATGGAATAAACATGCATCTCAGATATAGCCAATATTAGCCCAAAGCTGCCACAGCCTTGCACGACTACTCCCATCTTCCTCTTTACCTATCCACATTAGTAAGCAAAGTGATTAAAGTACTGGGGGCGGGGGGGGGGGACTACTTGCATAAGTATTTTAATACACCAGTAAGGTTAGGAAGGAGTTATCAAAAGTTGACTACTGAGTGCTGGCAATATAAATCTGGGAAGTTGCTAATTTCATACATATTTTTGGAACTTTTTTTGGAACTTGTGTGGATGTAAAGGATTTTTACAGGATACAGCAGAGAGGGTAAGAGTAAGTTGTGGACCAGCTGCCTTATTCTCAAAAACTTACTTTCTAGGGCTCTGGCCTTTACAGTTAGAAGATAGCAGGGTTAGTGAACTGTTCTGGATATTAATATAATTTCTGATAATATTTTATCAGAAATATGACAGGGTGTGGTACAGTCAGCTGCCACATGAGGCACTGACACCTAAACTATTAATGTTTACCACTCAGCTAAGATTGAATGTTTCCTTTCCATGTAAAGTTTGTTGCTCTTGGCTCTGGCAGTTCATTCAGACATAGCTCATTCAGTAGATGCACAGTACTCTTTGACTACATCAATAGTATTAACTCAATAGCATTTATGTGATGTGGAGTATCAGGCTTTTAGTACCCTATATGCAAGCAATAATGCATGACAGGGTGTGTATTAATGTGTAATTAACGCCTGCCCAAGGGTGTGCGGAGGGTCTTTACACCCATGGAAGGGTGTTAATTACACATTAACACTCACCATGGAGGGCATTATTGTGCTTAGAGAATGGGATTTCTGTAAAATTGTTGTGTTTTACTTGCTTATGTATAAGTACTATATTATTTTTTTGTATATTTTTGATGTAAAATAGTTCCTCTGCCTACTGTTTCAAACTTTCTGTAGTAAACGTTAATGGTGTTGGAGGAAGCATTTTACATCAAAAAATAGATAAAAAAATATAGTTCTTAAAAAAAGAAATGTAAGTAAAACACAACAATTTTACAGACAGAACATTCTCTCCCTCTCATACACAGTCACTTCTGCTTTGATATACACATTCACTCAAGACTGCTCTCACTCTCTCTGGATCCCTATCTCTATCACACACACACACACACACACACACATACACACACACACACACACACACACACACACACACACACACACACACACACACACACACACACACACACACACACACACACACAGTGTTTTCTGCTTTCATATAGGCACTCACACAAGACCGCTGTCTCTTTCTTTTCTCTCGATCTCTCTCACACATTCACATATACAGTACAGTTTCCTATGCTTTCATACACTCATTCACTCACACACAGACAGAAGAATAAACACACACATACACATACATACATATGCGCATACACTTCTTTTTTGATTTTTAAAATTTTTTTTACACTCGCTAAACAGCAAAAGCACCGGTTAGCAAGTGCAAAAGTAATGGCTTGATATGCTGCCATGAAGCGGTGGACTCGTTCTTCTCAGCAGGCATCACTTGTACATTAATACCCTGCTGGAGAATGCTCATTCTCCATTCAGGTTACTGATCTACAGTAAGCCCATTGTCTAAACATTGTTACATTGCAAACCATTCTCTAGGAAATCAAGTTAAAAATATAACACAAAAAATGGAAATATTTTGTGAACAATAAAAGCTATTAAAATGGTACAAACAGGAATGCTATCAGTTAAAAATTCTTCTTTGCATTGATAACAGTCAAATCAGTTAAGCACCAGAATTGTGCGTGACCCATCTTAACAAATGTTAAGCATCCCCTGCTTATGTTGTTATGGTTGGGTCCCATGCTATGTGTTCTCGACACGGATGTCAAGATTAACCTCTCAAGCTTCATTGTCCAGGTGAATTTCTTGGCACCCATGTCTCAAACACATAATAAGTGGGTTATGATTGGCGAGCCAATCATAATCCTCTACATTATGAATACAAAACCAGAATGATATTTTTATCTAATGTTTCACAAACAAATTGCCATATCTTGGAAACTGTAAAACCTATATGCATTTTGTCAACTTAGTTTTGTTAGCTGGATATAAGCTTTCACATGACAGCAAAAAGTTCCTTTCTATATGCATACTTACTAATATATTTACAGAAATATGAAGAATTATGGTTATTTTTATAATTAACAATATAAATAACCTTGACTATCTCTGAAGATGTGCAACTTCAAATATCAATGACAGTTTTCTTCAACATCTAAGGATGTTCATCGTGTTACCCTGCTGCAGTCATCACACCAGGGTTATCCTGCCGTCAGGCGGTCCCACAGTCGGCCTGAGTTCCAAAGTCTTCGTCTGGCGTTGGTTGCTGTCGCTTCTTCCCTGACGTCAGTGTGCCAGGGGTATATAAGAGGCATCTGACGCCATTTCCTTCAGTCTTTCTTGCCGCGTGGTGCCCGAAGCAGAAGCAGTTCGCAAGTGCTGGTCGGCCGACACCTGAGATTTTCGAATCAAATTTCAGTCCAAAGTCTTCAATAAAGCTAAGTACCCCATTGGGGAACCTTTTCTTGCCTCAGCCCGATTTCAGAAAAAGTTAACAATTGCATTTCTTGTGGGAAGCAAATACCTCATAAGGACTTCCATTCTTATTGTATTCCTTGCCTAGGCCCAGACCACGACGTCACAGGTTGTCGGTTTTGTGCTAGGTTTAATAATCGAACTATCAAACGCCGTTTTGACTTCGCACGACATTACTTTGGTAGGAAATTTAATTATATCATGCCGTCGGAGCAGCTGACGACCGGCATGCATAAAAAATGCAAGGATAAGGACAGGCAGCCTAGGAACAAGCCAGACTCCGAGGCCTCTGCTGTGCCTGTCGCCGGTTCTCCGGTTTTCAGTGAGGTACCTATGCAGCCCCTGATGACCACAGAATTGGAACCCCAGACAGCTGCGGATTCTCAAGTGGAGTGTACTAGGCCGTCACAGCCATCTTCATTAGGCCCTTCCGACACCGGAGCAGAAGGAGATCCCGGTGCAGTAGAAACACTTTTGGTTGCAGAAGGTGTCTTCAGACCGACTACACTCACCATTAAATCTTATGCTAAGCTTAAAACTCCATTAAAACCAAAAAAGACTGTACATCAGTCTCCAGTTCAAGGCCCCATGCCTAAGAAATAGATGCTTAAGATGGCTGAAGATTTGGTTACCCTAATCAGGGGTTCCCATCCCCCACCAGATAAAAGACCAAGACAAGAGGAGGATTATACTTCCTCTGACCAGGTTTCAATTTCCTCATATTCTTCTGAGGAACAGGATTACGCTTTTCCCCCTTATGAAGACTCTGATGCTGAAGACTCTATTCCCTCAGCATTTCCCCCTGAAGACTACTCCTTTGGGGAAACCTTACATACCATGAGGGAACATTTCCACTGGGAAGGCCGGGACTACTCTGATTCTAAGAAAAGGCTCCGAGAGTTCCTTTTACTACCCCAGCACAGACCACTTGCTATCCCTCCAGTTTTAGACATTGTGGATGATGTTTACTTGGAGTCTAGTCTAAATCCAGACTCTCTACCTCCTGCTCCAGCCAAACCAGACAGGTACTACAGAGTACCTCACTCACACAAATTCCTTTATAAAAGCCCTGTGGCTGACCCAGAAACAATTTCCCAGGGTCCCAAAGGGGCTAAAGCTTCTATGGCTAAAAATCCTGTGCCTTTTGAAAGGGATTCCAGAGCCCTAGATAGATGGGGAAAGAAGATATGCACCTCAGCTACTCTGGCTATGAGAGCATTAAATTGTCAATTTCACATGCTGAAATATCAGCAATTCCTAATGTCTCAATTAAAACAAAAAATGAGCACACATTCTGAACAGTCTGAATTCAGGGAAATGCAGGATCTGTTGCATGCAGCTGAACAGGTGGGCAAACATACTTTACAATGTGGATTTGATTCATTGGAAGCTTCCTGTAGAGCAGCTGTTACTGGGTCTGTCATATGTAGACATGCTTGGTTAAAAGAACAAACCCTACCTGATCATGTTAAAGCAAAATTATTGGATGCACCTTTACAGCAGGATGTATTATTTGGTGTCAAAGCATAAGAGGTTTTAAAGAAAATGGAGGATAAGGCAAAGTCTATGCAGACGGTCAAGGATTTTTTACAGGTACAACCCCCTCGTTTCAGCAGAAATTGGCCAAAAAAAAAACTGGTCCTTTCCAGCTTCTGACAGATCACAGAGGGGAAAATACAGACACCCAAGGGACAGAGGTCAGTCACAAGGCCCTTACAAACCTCGCCAATGGAGTACTGCTACCCAGAAAGGAGAAGACAGGCCCCAAGCTAGCAGAAGGCAAACACAATGACTCAATCCTCAAACTACCATGCAAATCTCTCTTGGCAGCTCCCTTGGGAGGAAAATTTGCACTTTTTGCAAACAACTGGCACATCATCACAAAAGACAAATGAGTCCTAAACATTGTCTCACAAGGATACAGATTCCACTTTCATATCTTACCAAGGATAAAAGGAATGCCAAACCTGCCACCAAATCAAAGGGCAGAGGCACAAAAACATATTACAGCTCTCATGGACATGAGAGCCATTCAACAGGTACCTACACAGGAGCAAGGACAAGGATTTTACTCAAGACTCTTTCTAGTCCCAAGAAAAGACAAAGCATGGAGGCCCATTCTGGATCTTTCAATTCTGAACACCTATCTACAAGTACCAAAATTCAAGATGCTAACACTACAGCAGCTTCTTCCCATGCTGGGCAAGAATGCTTGGCTAGTAACGTTGGACCTCAAGGAGGCATACCTGCATGTCCCTATCAGACAAAATTGCAGAAGATACCTCCGCTTTATTGCAGGTTCCACCCATTATCAATTCTCTGCACTGCCCTTTGTCTTATCTACTGTGTCCAGAGTCTTCACAAAATGCCTGGCACCAGTAATTGCATACTGCAGACAAAGAGGAATTCAAATATACCCATACCTGGACGACTGCCTTATTCAAGCAGAAAGCAAGGACATTCTTTTAAAGCATCTGGCATTTGTCAAACACCTTCTAAGTTGCCTAGGGTACACAGTAAATGAAAAGAAATCAAAACTAGTGCCCTCACAAAACATAATATTCCTGGGTGCCAGCTTGAATACAACTGCCCAGATGGCTTATCTCACGCCAGACAAGCAACGACAGCTGACTCAATATTTCAAAATAATGGCAACAAAGACCCAACTCCCTGCAAGAAAAATTCTGGAGGCCTTGGGATTCATGGCATCTTGCATACTACTAATACCATTTGCAAAACTGCATATGAGGAAATTACAATGGTACCTGAAAAGCGTATGGACTCAGCTCAGCCACAGCTTGGAAACAATAATACCACTCATTCCCTACCTTCAACAGGAGTTTCTATGGTGGGCACAGGCATGTCACCTCAACAAGGGTCAGCCTTTCACCTTACCCACAGCCAGGCAAACTATGACAACAGATGCATCGGACTATGCCTGGGGAGCACACAAGGCAGGACAGTGCATTCATGGCAAATGGACTACAGATCAAAGGCATCTGCATATCAATCAAAAAGAAATGCTAGCAGTACAGAATGCACTAACAGCTTTCAAGGACCTCTTACACCCAGGACAGCTAATAATAAAGATGGACAATACCACAGTAATGTGGTACATAAACAAGCAAGGGGGCACACATTCCTACCCTCTATGCAGGCAAGCAATGACCTTGTGGAACACAGCACTGTCTTACCAGGTTCAATTACAAGCACAATTCCTGCCAGGAAAGAAAAACACATTGGCAGACGACCTAAGCAGAAACATCATGGATCCCCACGAGTGGAAACTAGATCCACAAGTATTTGCAATGATAACTCAGAAATGGGGATGCCCAGACATAGATCTGTTCGCCAACCCCCAAAACTACCAACTTCAAAAATTTTGCACAGGGACATTCCATCCACAAGCTTGGAAAGTGGACGCCATCTCATTCAGTTGGAAAACATTAACAGTGTATGCCTTTCCTCCACTGCCTCTTCTAGCAAAGGTACTGCTGAAAGTCAGATTAGAGAGGCCACAAATGATACTCATTGCACCAGAGTGGCCATGCCAGCACTGGTATCTGATTCTAAGGAACATGGCCCACGGTCCACCATGGATTTTACCACAAATTCCTCACCTGCTCACCCAGCGAGACAATCAGATTCTACACAGCCAGCTCAAGACTTTAAACCTGGCTGCATGGCAAATTACCTAAGCAACCAGCCAACACCTCTATCCAATGCTGTTATGGATGTCATTCTGGAGGCCAGGAGGCCCAGCACCAGGAAAACCTATTCAGACAAATGGAAAAGATTTTGTGCCTGGAACCAGGCTAAAGGCCAAAATCCCCTTAATCCAAACATTCCTCAGATTCTACAATATTTAACTGAGATGTTGCACAAAGGACTTTCCTTTTCATCTATTAAGATCCACACCTCAGCAATTTCAGCTCATTACAACACGGATCCTCCTTTATTTTCACATCCACTCCTAAGACAGTACCTCAGAGGGGCTAAGAGCATAAAACCACCCAGGAGAGCACCAACACCTACTTGGGATCTCAACTTTGTTCTGGAAAAGCTTACACTGCCGCCCTTTGAACCAGCTTAAATTTCTTTCATGGAAAACTGCCCTGCTACTAGCAATAACTTTAGCTAGAAGAGTCTCAGAGCTACAGGCACTAATGGCAGTGGAGCCTTTCCTCATTTTTCATCAAGACAGAGTTTCCCTACGAACTAACCCTTCCTTTATGCCAAAGGTGGTATCCAGTGTGGCCCTAAACCAAACCATTCATTTGCCAACCTTCTTCCCATATCCCCAGAACAAAGGAGAAAGACTCTTGCACTCTTTGGACATTCACAGGCAATTACATTACTACTTGGATAAAACTAAGGCTTTCAGAAAATCTGACCAGCTCTTTGTAGCCTATGCTGCAGGATCACAAGGAAAAGCTATCTCAAAACAGACCATTTCAAAATGGATAGGACATTGCATACGTTTCTGCTACATGCATCATGGGAAACCGGTACCTGCTAACATTAGGTCCCACTCCACCAGGGCTACAGCTACATCAGCAGCCTTTCTCAGGGGGGTGCCAACCAAGGATATTCTGGAAGCTGCAACTTGGAGTTCAGTGCACACCTTCATCAAACACTATCACTTACCTCTATATTCTAAGACTAGAGCTGGTTTTGCCACTGCAGTTTTGCAGGGCCTACTAGCTTCTTCTAACCCTGTTTAACTCCACCACCCATCCTTAGCTTTGGGATTCAACCCAAGTGTGATGACTGCAGCAGGGTAACGCGATGAACATAGTACAGTTTTGTACCTACCATAAATGTAGATGTTCGAGTGTTCACCCTGCTGCAGTCCAGGTTACCCTCCCTCCATCCCCTCTGAACTAGCTGGACTTATCTATACCACTCTATCCTATACAACCTCTGTGGTGTATTTGCTTGTGCCTGAAGGTATTGTTTTATTTTTATATGTACTTCTTCATATAGCAATATATATATATTTTGCCTACATATTGGGGGCACCTGACATCTGGGGCAAGAAAAACTGAAGAAAATGGCGTTGGATGCCTCTTATATACCCCTGGCGCACTGACGTCAGGGAAGAAGCGACGGCAACTGACGCCGGACCAAGACTTTGGAACTCAGGCTGACTGTGGGACCGCCTGACGGCAGGATAACCCTGGTATGATGACTGCAGCAGGGTGAACACTCAAATATCTACATTTATGGTAGGTACAAAACTGTACTTTTCATCTGATAACATTCATCTGATGCCATGCAACAGTTTTTAAGTCACACAGTTTTAAAAATATTAAGTACATATGGAAATATTTAATGTTTTCATAATTACTAGCAATAACTTTTCTTGTCTCCCACCAGGATATTTCACAATATGCCCCCCAACAACATGTAGGTCTCTCAGTTATAAAAATATGAATAATGAGGGAAAAATCAGTCATTAATTTCTCCAAGGCAGAACATCCAAGATTAACAACCTTAGTAACATTTTGTTAATTACACCTTGCACTTTCTAATACTGCTTATTATTAATTTGTGACTCACTTGATTAAGGATGACAGACCCAAATAATGTCTGAACACCATAGGGAGCTATAGATATTATCTGGAAGAATACAAAAATGTGCTAAAGGCTTGAATGAGTTAAGTGTCTTTATAATAAGGAACATGATATTTTCATCCTAACAGAAGGCTGTTAACAGCTGATGTAGGGGAACTGATCTAGATGACAATGCAATGGAGAAGTAATCAGGTTTAAGGCAGAACTGAGCAGTGGGAATACTTGTTAGGCATGTATAACTAAAACTAGGCTTCAATCTAACATGGATGCTCTCAGAATCTTTGTTCAGCATGTTGAACAATCACCACTAGTTCATTACAAAGTAGATGGATGTAGGTTCTTGCTCTAAACTCAGTGCTTGTGTTTAGATTCCAGTACAGACACTACATTGGAAATAGTGAAACGGGGGTTGCAGACTAAGGGTACCATTCTTTATATAAGAGATTCAAAGTCTGATCTTCAGATTTGGTGGTACTCGTGGAAAAGAGCAGAAGAATTATGTTGCAAAATGTAACAAATGAATACAAAAATAATAAAATAAACATACTTCTGAATACAAAACAAAATATTTTCCAGATTTCCAAAGGATCTTAAATATTGTTATACAAACATGCTAACATCTACCTATTGAGATTTTTAAAAAATATAAATGAACAAAATAATCAATTTATCATCCTTTTTGAAAGATACATAGTAATTGTAACAAATATTAACATCTAATTGATGATTTATATTCAGAAATGGCACTTTTGCTATTTAACTCAGGTTCCCATACTATAAAAGAATATATTGAAATGTGTTGTACGATTTCAGTATTTGCACAGGAATTTCTTCCTGCTCAACATGTTTAAATAAAATTTGACCTTTTAAAGGTATATACCAATGTGATCGCTTAAACCTCTTTCCCACTCCTGAATATTATTCTGCATGTACTGTTCCCACAGTTTCCACTTATTTCTATACAATTTGCTCCTTACTCTTTGTAAAGATCATACTTTCAGTCTTTTTATCTCCATTACAATATTCAGTACTTCAAATACAGTTAGTTTAGACTTTGATTTCCATTTATCAGTAATTGCCTTTTTGGGAGACACCAGACATTACTATGTATAGGTAAATCAGATCTTGTGTTCAAAAGAATCATTTTCTTAGTTACACTTATTTGCTTACACAATATTTCTGACAAAGTTCTCTGTAGGGAATTTTTAAACTCTGCCATCTCATTTGCACTCCCAGAATATATCCCACTCACCTTTTTCTTCCCCATCACACCTTCAACATTTGCCATCTACCCGAGGAAAATTCTTTGAAGTCTTCTTGAAGTATAAAAATACCTATGCAAATACTTCCAAACAAAAATCCTAAACCTTCTGGACTTTGTTGCATAACTGTGAGCCATAAATATGTCCTCCAATTGTAGCCATACATATGTCCTTCAATTGTTCCCTTATAAATTGATTATCAAATCTCTTTCCCAATCTTTTCTAACCTCGTCTGATTGAGTCTTATAGTTATTGTGCAATATCATAAATGCCCTACTAATTATCCTTTTTTAAAAGCATTTTTTATGCTGGATTCAGCTAAAAACTCTACCAGAGCAGGTCTTTCACTTAGAATTCCCCTATCCCTTTCTCTTTCTCTACACTTTGATTTCAGGGTTTGGTAGGGAAGACAGTCTCTAGCAAGAAGTCTAAATGTCTTCTTGGCCTCATCCCATTCTATTATCTTTTCATCTCTAGTTATTTGCTCTCAATACCTTGGTTCCTTTGCCAATTTTTTGCAGTAAATTCCACCCCCTCTTGCCTATTCTGTGTACCCCTACTTGCAGTCATCCCTATTGGCAATATCTCTTTTCTCCATTCTCATGTTGGCTTAGCTCTTGGAATACTTTCTGTTACTTTATGAATATAATCATATGAATATAATATCCTATATGGCTTTTATTATTCTCCTTAAGGATCTTCATTATCTCTCCTTATTTCTTGAATTTCCACCTGCTGCATCATCATCCCTCACCCCTTTGAATTATAACTTTATGCTTGTTTTATGTATATGAGCCCTAATCATGTAGCTCTAAAATATCCCTTCAGATTGGTAATCCCAAACCACCTTGTTTTATCCTTTTGCACATCCACAAAATGAAAAGAATCAGAACTACTAGATTCAAATATTAAAATTTTGCTTGTGACACAAAGAAGACATGTTGGTGAGACAGATATGTGTCTTAGAGGATCATCATGTGCTGGAACAGGCTGTCCATCCATGTGAAGCAGAGTTCATCCCTAACCAAAGCAGAGTCCATCCCTAACCCTATTTAAGCATAACCTTGACCAATGGATGGGAAATAGGAAATTTACCCCGGGTCTGGCCCCATGTCTTGACAGACACAGGCAGACAGTAATACTCAAACTTAACACCCCCCAACATAATCTCTAGAATCTTCCTAACATACCCCCTCCTAATATGTGCCTACTAGTATATATCTATAAACCTGCGAACCACTTAATTATTGCCTTCTTTGTCTCACAGACAAATTCCTTTAACTCTTTATTAATCATTGTCCACAAGTTATCCTCTTGTTGATAAATGTTTGCATGACCTGTAGATAAAACTAAAGGCACTAAAACATTTTCACTGCTTGTATCTTGCTAGCATGAATGAGAGCTTCCAGTTTCTCAGTTTTTGTACTAGCTTTTGTTTGGTCTCTTCCCACATATCTTTATCTGCCATAACAGAAGCCTTTTTAATCCATACTCTGGATTTATCAGACATAAAATAATACTATCTGCAAACAATGCCATTTTTTCTTGATTATGATTCCAATTTTATCCTTGAATTTCTGAGTCCCTTATTTTCATTACCAATGGCTCTAAATGTAAAGCAAATAACAAACAAGAAAGACTAACCCCTGCCTGGTTCCTCTGTTCAGGCACAACTTATCAAAGAAGAACAATTGGTTACCCTCCCACTTTAATTCTTACCTCCAATCCTTCATATAACCCCACAAATAACCTTAACATTGTGTTTGGGAATGCAAATGCTTCCATTGTTCTGCTCATAAAATCCCAGCTTACTTGGTTGAATGCTTTCTCTGCATCAAGACCCAACAACAACAGCAGTATTTTCTGACATTTTGCTTCTCTCTGGATTATAATTGCTCTATTAATGTTCTCAAATGTTTGCCTTTCCTCCACAAAACCACAGTGATCCATATCAATCAATTTTGGCAATACCACTGTCATTCTTTTAGCTTGTACAGACATAGACACTTTCTTATTATGGTTTACAACTGAAATGGGTCTATATTAAGTTCTGACAGGTCTTTATCATCTTTGGGTATATCAAGCTAGGTCTGACAGGTCTTTGCCATCTTCTAAGATTGTGCTTCCCCACCTTTTAATATACTGTTAAACAAAAACCTTCCATATCTTTATTAATTCTTCCCTCCTTACTTCCGCTTTCAGAGGAATACCATCTATTCCTGGAGATTTTCTTGCAGATTGATTATACATTGCTATTTTTATCCCATCTCCTCCTATCTTAACTGTTAGTTGTTGATATTCATCTACTTCTAACCTTGGCATAACAAAGTCTTCCATAAATATTTCCATCTGTGCTCTTTCTTGATATTTATATTTCTTTGCTTTATACAAAATTTCATAAAATTTCCAAAATATCTCTGATACCTGTGGAGGATCTTGGCAATTTTTCTAGTTACAAGCCTCCTAAAATTGGTGACAATCCTTTCCACTTTCTGTTGCTTAAGTTGCTGTGTTAAAAGATATTGCAGTTTAGAGTTATTATCAAAAATAGTTGCTTAACAGCAATCTTTCTAAACTCATGCATATTATCCAGGTACTCCCTTATTTTCTCTTTAGATGTCTGCAGTACTACTTGTTTTTTGAGATTCTCCTTATTCTGCTTATTATGCAATACTTTAACCATTATTAGCCTCCCTAAATAATTTATATTCCTTCTTAATCATCTTGCTTTCTATTCTGTTTTTAAACCCCATGTTCATTTTATCCCACTTACTAGCTAATTCATTTGTACCTTCCCTAGTAACTCTTGAATTTCCTTAAATTCCTCTCTCCAAGTAGGAGGAATAGCACCGGTGACTCATTTTTACTTTATTTCCCTGCATTTATATCTTAGTTTTATTACTGCATGATCTGAAATAGTTATTAGATGTGTGCTGAAGTTTTCAATTAAATGCACATGTTCATGTATAATAAAATGTTTATCTATTCTAGCCCAGTTATTATACCTTGGGGAATAATATGTAAATTCTCTCAGAGTTCCAACTACTAAATTCACATCTTCCATAACATTTTCATAAATTATTTCAGAAATCTACTGTTTTATTTTTGTTATATGTTTCCTTCTAGGCCCCCAAATACATATTCAGTGTTACAAATCAAGTTCCATTCCCCATCTATAAATAATACTTCCTGCTGAAAGTTATTTATTTCTCTCAATTTTCTTAAGCTCCATAATGGCAAATTTGGTGGAATATATATATATATATATATATAAATATATATATATATATTTATATATATATATATATGTATATATATATATATAAATATATATATATATATATATATATATATATATATACCAGAATAATCCTCCTCCCTTGCCAATAGCCTCATTCTACCACAAATCTACCATTATCATTTTTTCTTTTTCTATCAGTTTTGGAGATCCTCTTGCAATTAGTATAAATGCTACATTTCCCTTTGCCCCTGATATTCTGCTGAATATCCTCCTGAAATCCTTAATCAGATTCAATGCTCATTTCTTTCCAAGTGTATCTACTGTAACATTGCTATTTGCACTATGCATTTCTTAATATAATTCAATATTGTTTTTGTCTATACCTGTAAGGCCATTTATGTTTGAAGACAAAATGGATAGTGTAGCCTTTATGAAGAGAGGTTATTATTCTCACCTATTACACATGACATTTTTTTGGATGTGTATTTCTAACCTTTATGTTACATGAACACACTAATGTTTGACTGACTGATCTTTCATACCATTGTTTCTTGTCATCTCCATTGGAACTCATGTCACATTTTCAAGACTTTTTGATTTGATGAAAACATTCAAACAAACAAAAAAAATAGTTCTTCAGCATACCCCCATTCTTTTAAATGTAGAACAAACACACAAAACTATGTACATCTTCAAGAAATGAAGTTTAACCTTCCATATAGGAACAAATGTCCCAAATCAACAGCTGCACCTACAGGCATTACCTAGTCTAAAATTAAGGTTACTCATGCTAAAGTGAAAGTTACAGCCTGTACTCCAACTTACACTGATTGATGTCTGTTCTTTTCTTATCCCCATTCCTCTTCCATATGTGAAAAACAGCTTGTATGCTTTCAAAATACATTAACCTTTAGCCCTAAGAAAATGTGCACTAGCTATCTTTCAATAAAACAAAATTATACAAAGTTCTATTAAATGCAGTAAAGTATGAAGGCAGCTAGGGTGACTGCTATGTTTAACTTCTAATAATTTCAAATTTGCCACTGAACTGCTTGCCCTTGCAACTTTAGATTTTGCATTTTCCTCAGCAAAAAGTGCAGAGAAACTTATAATTAATTGCTTGCACCTTCAGACAGCTCATCTTTATGAAAACATAAACACCACCTCCAACAAATAAATAATCCTGACGAAAATATAAAAGAAAAATGTCATATAAATGTATAAAAAGTTCCGTTCAGGATTAAACCAAGCGGACAGTCTCTCCTGCTCAAAGCATACACAAACCAAGTTGTCTATTCAGACCAAAAGCAAAATTCACGACAAGTACTAGATGCAAAACTTGTCATATAAAAGTCTATTCAGACCATATATATGAATTCCAAGACCAAAACAGTATCAAATAAAATGTTGAATTTATTAAACGAGGTTAGCGCATTCGCTAAATAGCTTTTTCAAACCATCAAAGATACATGTTCAGCACAAATAGTTATATAGTTCAAAAACTAATTAGAATAATTAATTATCAATTAAGCAAAGATTCTTTCTAAAATAATTTAAAGATATATAGACTCATATGCAACTCATTCAACACATTTTTACACTTTACATTTATATATAATTAATACATAATAAATACTACTAAACATGTATATAAATTCTAAAATCTTAAGTCTAAAAACTAAATTAATTAATTGCTTGCACCTTCAGATAGCTCATCTTTATGAAAACATAGCAAGTAATGAGAAATACACTAAGGAATCTTTGTTAGTTTCACTCAACACAGAACAGAATGTACAAATGCTTTCAGCTGCAAACTTTTTGACTCCTACTGAGCATGTAATGGAGGAAAAACAAGCCAATATCATAGCATTTGCTAGAAACTTGCACTACTCATGGCTTCCATCATTTTGGCCATTTTTTAAACTTACTTGCTTACTTATTAAGCCAGGGGCATTAATTTAGACTTTCACCTTTGCAAAAATAAGAGAACACATCTCCACTCTACATATAATATAATCACAACACTTTTAAAGCCCACCCCAGCAGCCCATGATTACAACATATTAACTTAAAATTGCTTTTATCCAGCTTTTCTTCTCTCATTACATTGTAATGTCTATGTTTTCTACAACAAAAAGTACTTGTTTACTTTAATATCTTTATCACATATAGCAATCACTGAAAAAACTCTCTACATCCCCACATTTAAAATACTCATTAAATACTACACAAAACATCTTTACTGTATACCATGCAGTTTATATCATGGAATGTTTTGTACAAATACTACTAAAAACAAAAATTGTTTTACTTAGTAATTTTTTTCCATTATAGTGTCCTTCTAAATATTAACTACATAAAGTATGGTATACACTTTACTTTACCCACTAGTTTAACAAAATCCAGTCTTTCTCAGCCACTTTTTCTTGCAAAGCCATATTTCACAAATGTGATGTATGCTTTATAATCTCACATTTATTCACTACTTTCAATGTAGCTGATCTTCTTCCTGTTCCTCTCCATCTCCAACACTGGACTCTCATTCATATCCAAGATACTACTGATTCTTCTAGTCAACTTCTGTGATTTTTTCTGTCTCTCAAGCATTTTCGTTTGGAACACTGGAAAAGGTTTCACCAACAAAGTCTCACCATGAACTTTTTTTGTCAGAAGAGTAAGCATTGGTGTCTCCTTCTGCTTGATGGCACACCTTTTGTTGGGCAAACATTTGTATTTCCTCCTTAGCCTGTTCTGCATCAAAATGTATTTGATCCTCCCGGAAAAATATTCTGAAGACAGCTGGATACAGCAGCTTGAAACTCACACCTGCCTCTCAAAATTCCCTGATTACTGGGATAAATTTGTTTCGATTATGCCTGCTGTGCAATAAATAATTTTCCATGAACACTCTGCTGTCTCCAGTTTTTAGTACTTTTCCCTTCTGTCACAGTTTTATCAGGATCAACTCTTTTTTCTGGTATGATTGCATATTTACCAATACAGGTCTTGGCTGCTTTCTCCTAGCCAGGTTTGGAGCATACATGGCATGTGCCCTTTCAGTAAACAAATCTTGCTGTGGGATACCAGTCCAGCTGCTTATTTGTGATTTCATAAAATGAATACAGTCTGTTCCTTCTAGTTTCTCTTGTACAGTAGAAATTTTCAGGTTTTCTCTGCACATTCTGTCTTCTAACTCTAGTATTTTTTGAAACAGCTCTTCTGTGAAGTCTCCTCTTCAGCCAGCCTTTTCTCAATTTTATCAATTCATGTCCAGTAGGAAAATGATTGTCTGTGGGACCTGGGTATTCAAGCTCCTATGCAGAGGAGGAAAAATGTCCACAAATAAAATACCCTAGGGAAGCCAAGAACAAATGGATGACCAGGTAGGCTGCCTTAATAAAGGTACGGTGGGGTGTTGGTGATGTAGCTGGGCTACCGGTAAAGCCTTGAGAAAGGCTGTGCATACCCGAGCGCTTGTGGTTGAAGGCTGAGTAAAGCCTTTAGAAAGGCTTCGTATAAAGGTTGTAGTTCCTTTTATAAGAGTACCTGGGGGTGTGTCAGTGGGAGTATCAGAGGTGACTGCAATGTCACAGGAGTGGTTTACACGGCAGCGTGCACCAAATGCAACACTTTCTATGTGGGCAAGATGGTCAACTCCCTTAAAACGAGGATAGCAAAACACTTGCATGACTTAATATACTTTAAAGTGACAAACCAGCTGGCAGTGCATGCTGTCAGGAACCTAGGACACAATACGTTCAAATTTCATGTTCTTGAACACATCCCTGAATCCCCACTAGGTGGGGACCACAACTCGCTGCTTGAGAAGAGGGAACTCGAGTGGCAAATACGTTTGCAGGCAAGGAAAAGACCAGGCCTTAACTATGCGGAATCTTTGACCCCAGTCTTGTATCTCAAAAAGATACAACACCGTATACCACAACCTCTGCACCTGGACCTCTAACAGATTTACTGACGAAATGTTACCTTTCGTGTGACAGCCAGTTTTGATCTCACCAGTCTACCTCCAGCTCATGGTCTGATACTTCCCCTGGCAAATTCGGACTCATTTGTTTTTGGTCAATGGTTCATCTATATATATTTTTTGTCTTTCATGTCTTCCATGTTTTCTACAATGGTTCAGTATTACTTTTTTTTTGTGTCTTTATAGCTTTTCAGGTTACATATCAGTGCCTTTTTAAGATTTTTTTTAATTAACAGCCCTCATTCAGTTCCATATCTTACTACATTAGTTTCTATTGATATCCATTATTTAAGAATGTTTCACTATTTTGTTTCTCTTTTTAGTTTCTGTATCTTATTTTTTGGATATCTAGCCTGGTTCTTATTTTTGGTCTTATTTTTTGGTTTTCTAGCCTGTTTCTTATTTTACATACATGTTATTTTACATACATGTTGTTGCTATTTCTCTAGTACACTCGGCTTTGCTTATTATGCTCTTTTAGGTCATCCACCATCCTGATGAAGATTTTGAAAAGTGTAGCCTAACAATGTATTTTACCAGCAAGGGTTGATTTTTTTCCAGCAAGACTATTTTTAGTTAACTACATTTTTTTAGCTAATTTTAGCTAATCTCTGAACTTCACTAATGTAGGTTTAGAGTGATTCTACTAACCACGTATGAGCTGGCTCAGGGTATCTAACCTATCAGATTGTAAGGTGTGATGTCAAGTTGTTGTGCCCAATCACAATAAAGGTTTTTTCCCCCACACTTGATTGGCTCCACACACCCCCAGGTACTCTTATAAAAGGAAATCCTCAGGATCACTCTTTCCATTAAGGAACTATGCTTCGATGGTGATTGTACTTCTTGCACTTTTTACTTCAATAAAGTACGACCTTCTAGAAACTGAACTTCGACTACATTGATTTTTTACCACCATGGCGAGCAGAGCTCCTTAGCCGAGCCACATTTACGTTGTTTTGCCTTTTTTTCTGTGTGTTTCATCTTTGATTTCTAGCTGCCACACTAGTGGTTCCTGTCACCAGGCGACCTGACTAGCCAGAACTACGACCTGTATACAAAGCCTTTCTAAAGGCTTTACTCAGCCTTCAACCACAAGCGCTTGGGTATGCACAGCCTTTCTCAAGGCTTTACCGGTAGCCCAGCTTCTTCACCGACATCCCATCGTACCTTTATTAAGGCAGCCTACCTGGTCATACATTTGTTCTTGGCTTCCCTAGGGTATTTTATTTGTGGAAATTTTATCAATTCATCTGAATAGACAGTTAAAGCTTCTTCTATTTTTTCAGTCTTTTGTTATTTGAGTATATATATTCCTTCAATGTTTCATTTATTTTAATCACCTCAGAGTACATTTGATTTGTTTTCTTCCTCTAAATCACCAGAAGCCATCTCTTGCACCAAAGCTAAAGCTTGAACTGCTTTTTGCTGAACAGCTGCAGAATTCTTTGCAGTCAATGTTTTCTCTTCATCTTTCCTAGTTGATTTTTTCAAGTTCTCTAAATGTCTTTGCTGGTATCCAGACACTGTACTTACTAGCCAGTAACTGAATTTTACTTAAGCTTGCAGAATCACTAGCTCTTATTTCTTAGTTTCCTTTTTCACATCGGGAGAGCTGAAATCAAGCTGCTGATCAGTCTGCAGCCATCTCAGAAGCACCAACCATCCTTAACAGAAAGCTTTAGACTCTGTTCCAAGGGACTTGGATCATTTTAAAAACAAAAATATCTGTGTGAAAAAGTGTACCCTGCTGTGATTTGTCATTGAAAGTTATAACATAATGTTAGTCACTCATTCATCTGTCCTTTCATAAAAATTCTAGATCACATCGGGTTATATTTCAGTCCTTGAAAGCAAACACATCTAGAATACAGGATTTTCATTTTTTTCTTGTTACCATGGAATACTTTCTGTGATAAATATTTCAAATCATCCTTATCTGCATCCTTATTCCAATATGAATTCTTCCTATGCATTACCCAAGTCAAAATTTAACTGTTGAGGCTGCCCACTAAAGTGTGCTAGCCTGCGTAACTGATTTATTACTGTTTCCTGCATTTCTGTGTACTTTCTACCACAAAAAAAAAAAAAAAAAAAAAAAAAAATCCTTGTTTTCCCGCCTCTCCTCGACTAGTTTAGACCAGTATACAGGCTTTGCTGTATTCTGGGCTGTGGTGTAGTTCCTGTGTTGTCCATTGCCTTACTTGGATAGAAGGAAGTTTCTTTGCTCACCAGTGTGAGTGGGGAGCCTGGAACAGCCTATCTGTCCCTGAAGGAGTGACCTCAGCACAAGAGATTGTAGTAATTGGTTGTTTTGGACCATTTCCAGCTCTTTTGAAGTTCCCTGTTTAAAATCCGCTTCTGAGCGTTTTTTCTGGCTATATTACTCAGAAACAGCTCCTCGTGGTCCTGCAGAGTGGTCCTAGCAACAGAAAACTGAGAAAAGTGACTACTTTCCTGATTTAAGTATTTTTTGCTGTTTTTTACCTAAAATACCTTCTCTTGCTTACTTTGAACAAGCTTAAACTGTTTTTTAGCTGTTTGTTGCATTATATATTATCTGCACTTAAAGTTACATTTGGTCGAAAATTGGTCGAAAGTTTGTTTGTTTGTTTGTTTGTTAAATTTAACTGTTGAGGCTGCCCACTAAAGTGTGCTAGCCTGTGTAACTGATTTATTACTGTTTCCTGCATTTCTGTGTACTTTCTATCACAAAAACAAAAAAAAAACAAACAAAAAAATATCCTTGTTTTCCCGCCTCTCCTCAACTAGTTTAGACCAGTATACAGGCTTTGCTGTATTCTGGGCTGTGGTGTAGTTCCTGTATTGTCCATTGCCTTACTTGGATAGAAGGAAGTTTCTTTGCTCACCAGTGGGAGTGGGGAGCCTGGAGCAGCCTATCTGTCCCTGAAGGAGTGACCTCAGTACAAGAGATTGTAGTAATTGGTTGTTTTGAACCATTTCCAGCTCTTTTGAAGTTCCCTGTTTAAAATCCGCTTCTGAGTGTTTTTTCTGGCTATACTACTCAGAAACAGCTCCTCGTGGTCCTGCAGAGTGGTCTTAGCAACAGAGAACTGAGAAAAGCGACTACTTTCCTGATTTAAGTATTTTTTGCTGTTTTTTACCTAAAATACCTTCTCTTGCTTACTTTGAACAAGCTTAAACTGTGTTTTTAGCTGTTTGTTGCATTATATATTATCTGCACTTAAAGTTACATTTGGTCAAAAATTGGTCGAAAGTTTGTTTGTTTGTTTGTTAAATTTAACTGTTGAGGCTGCCCACTAAAGTGGGCTAGCCTGCGTAACTGATTTATTACTGTTTCCTGCATTTCTGTGTTCTTTCTATCAAAAAACAAAAAAAAAAAATATCCTTGTTTTCCCGCCTCTCCTCGACTAGTTTAGACCAGTATACAGGCTTTGCTGTATTCTGGGCTGTGGTGTAGTTCCTGTGTTGTCCATTGCCTTACTTGGATAGAAGGAAGTTTCTTTGCTCACCAGTGGGAGTGGGGAACCTGGAGCAGCCTATCTGTCCCTGAAGGAGTGACCTCAGCACAAGAGCTTGTAGTAATTGGTTGTTTTGGACCATTTCCAGCTCTTTTTAAGTTCCCTGTTTAAAATCCGCTTCTGAGCATTTTTTTTTCTGGCTATACTACTCAGAAACAGCTCCTTGTGGTCCTGCAGAGTGGTCCTAGCAACAGAGAACTGAGAAAAGCGACTACTTTCCTGATTTAAGTATTTTTTGCTGTTTTTTACCTAAAATACCTTCTCTTGCTTACTTTGAACAAGCTTAAACTGTTTTTTTAGCTGTTTGTTGCATTATATATTATCTGCACTTAAAGTTACATTTGGTCAAAAGTTTGTTTGTTTGTTTGTTAAATTTAACTGTTGAGGCTGCCCACTAAAGTGTGCTAGCCTGTGTAACTGATTTATTACTGTTTCCTGCATTTCTGTGTACTTTCTATCACAAAAACAAAAAAAAAATATCCTTGTTTCCCACCTCTCCTCGACTAGTTTAGACCAGTATACAGGCTTTGCTGTATTCTGGGCTGTGGTGTAGTTCCTGTGTTGTCCATTGCCTTACTTGGATAGAAGGAAGTTTCTTTGCTCACCAGTGGGAGTGGGGAGCCTGGAGCAGCCTATCTGTCCCTGAAGGAGTGACCTCAGCACAAGAGCTTGTAGTAATTGGTTGTTTTGGACCATTTCCAGCTCTTTTGAAGTTCCCTGTTTAAAATCCGCTTCTGAGCATTTTTTTTCTGGCTATACTACTCAGAAACAGCTCCTTGTGGTCCTGCAGAGTGGTCCTAGCAACAGAGAACTGAGAAAAGCGACTACTTTCCTGATTTAAGTATTTTTTTGCAGTTTTTTACCTAAAATAACCTTCTCTTGCTTACTTTGAACAAGCTTAAACTGTTTTTTTAGCTGTTTGTTGCATTATATATTATCTGCACTTAAAGTTACATTTGGTCAAAAGTTTGTTTGTTAAATTTAACTATTGAGGCTGCCCACTAAAGTGCGCTAGCCTGTGTAACTGATTTATTACTGTTTCCTGCATTTCTGTGTACTTTCTATCACAAAAACAAAAAAAAACAAAAAAAAAATATCCTTGTTTCCCGCCTCTCCTCGACTAGTTTAGACCAGTATACAGGCTTTGCTGTATTCTGGGCTGTGGTGTAGTTCCTGTGTTGTCCATTGCCTTACTTGGATAGAAGGAAGTTTCTTTGCTCACCAGTGGGAGTGGGGAGCCTGGAGCAGCCTATCTGTCCCTGAAGGAGTGACCTCAGCACAAGAGTTTGTAGTAATTGGTTGTTTTGGACCATTTCCAGCTCTTTTGAAGTTCCCTGTTTAAAATCCGCATTTGCGCGGCTTTGCATGATTGTGCGCATAGCGCAGCGCCGGTTAAAAAAGGTTAAACTTTTTCTGGCCCCGCCAAGTGTGCTCTTCAAATTTTCCCGTAAGTAAGCTCTACTCTTAGAATTATCAGTCTACTCGCTATATTATAAGCCTAGCACTTGTTCTCAAAACCTCTCTTCTAAGTAAGCACTCTCAAACCAAAGTAAGCACTACATCCACCTACCACCCCTGTGAATACCCACTTCCCTTAAAGGCACAGCACTCCCTTATACTATTCTAGCATGTCGAGTGGTGGATCACTGGCATCCTCTCCAGTTCAGCTGGTTAATCTGGGAATCTTGAGACAATGCTACAATTGTCTCATGTACACAGACAACCCTCTCCTCCTCCCAACAAACACAAATACATGTGAGAGATGCAACTATATAGCCAAACTGGAGGCTGAACTCTCTCAACTCAGGACTGGCAAGACCAGACAGGAGGAGAAGGTAACCACACACACAGCAAACCCAGTCCCACACAGACCTACCACAATTGCAATCCAAACACATAATAACACAAAAACATACTCGGAGGCTCTAATAAAAAACTTATCAAAACAACAGAGGCTCCCAAAGCAGACACCCAAAAATCCACCACCTCAAAACATAACACATGAAACACATACTTCAATAAAGCAGTGCGTCAAACAATCACAGCCCTTAAGGCCAAACACCATGCCTGATACACTAGTAATTGGTGACTCTATAGTCAGACACACTGACGTTCTGCTTACCAGGCTGAACAAGGAGAGGGTAACGGTGAGCTGCCTGTCGGGAGCTAGGATCCGCCACATAACACATGCACTCAGGTCACTCCAAAGCAAGTACAAATATGACTCTGCCATTGTCCATGCCAGCGTTAATGACCTGAGACGTACCTCCCTGGACTACATGAAAAGAGGCATAGAGGAGCTCTCTGATTATGTAGCCCAGGCTGGTATGACCCTGACCCTGAGCAGCATCTTGCCCTCACCAAGAATGATGCCACAATACAAGGACAAGATGATCAGCTTTAATAATTGGCTCAATTACTGGTGTCATTCTAGGGGGATCCAATGTCTGTCTGCTTGGGATGACATGCTGGATAAGCCACGCTGCTTGGCAAGGGACGGCTTGCACCTGTCACCACTGGGCTTCCAGATATTGGCTAAGGCTCTTGCCACCCCCATAATGCCTTTTTTAGGCAAGGCTCAAAAGACAAACCCACCTCCTTAGAAAACAAAAATGGGAAAGAATTAAGGGTAATGCTGCTCAACGTCAGAAGTCTAAATCTCAAGATGCAGGCTCTCGAAGCACTCCTCAGTATGGAGAGCATCAATGTCTGTGCAGTAACTGAAACCTGGTTCAAGGCTCCTGAGAGCACCCCAGCTCTACCAGGCTATACCTCGTATCATGCATTTCGGCCCCAGAACTCGGGCTGAACCACAAAGGGAGGGGGAGTGTCCATATTCATCAAGGACACCCACACCTCCAGGTTAGTGGCAACACATGAAGCATCTGAGACCATCCAGGTGCTACTAACTGTAGGCAAAACTGCTATACAACTGGTAGCATGTTACAGACCACCCTCCCAATCTCAGGAACCCATTCAGCCTTCCTGAAGACATTGGAGGATATGAATGTCTTACCTAATACCATCATATTGGGAGACATCAACTACCCTAACATAGACTGGGTGCATTATTCTAGCCCTAACACCCTAGCCCAAAGGTTCCTGGAATTCATTAACTCAAATGCAATGGAACAGCTAGTCACCTCTCCCACAAGGGGAGAAAATATACTAGACCTGATCATCACAAACATGGGGACAAAATGCTCCACACCGGAAGTATACCCCTCACTAGTGAGATCTGACCACAAACTAATCACCCTGGATATTCATATCCCACCTCCACCCCCAGCACAAAAGACTACAGTGAGAAACTTCTCAAAGGCCGACTTTACACTTCTCAAAACTGAGATGGTATCATTTAATCCCCCTGGGCCAGAGGAAACTACATCCCACAATGCTGAATCCTTCACAAATGCTTTCTACGGACATCTCCAAAAATGCATGGATCATGCAATCCCAAATAAAACCAAGACCCTCTCCACCAAGGGCAGGCGTCCTGTCTGGTGGACCCCAGCCATAAACAAACTGTATAACAAAAGAAGCTACTGCAACACAGAGCAAAATCCCATAAAGGGAAGGCATCTCTGACCAGCACTAGCAAAAAACTACGTTCACTCATAAAAACATCCAAGGCCAACTTTGAGAGAAAAATCGCTAAGGACACTTAACCATAAGGCCTTCTTCAGCTATGTTAGAAACCTGGGTGGAAACCCTCAGATATGTTCAGAGTTAGTTCATAATGACAAAAAATTCACTGAACCCACAGATATTGCCAACATACTGGCAGACAGGTTCAGTGCAAACTTCTCCCCTCCCTCACCCCCAAAAGAAGAAATAGTTATCCCAGCTGAATGTAACCTCCCTGTCATCTCAGATGTCCAGGTGAGAGCTGCTCTCAGCAAAGCTAAAAACACAGCATCTATGGGACCTGACGGTATCCCGGGTTGCGTGCTACGTAATCTCCAAGAGGAGCTAAACCCACACATAAAAATGCTGTTTAACCTTAGCCTTACTACAGGATATGTACCTGAACACTGGCGTACAGCAACAGTGGTCCCACTCCACAAGGGATGCTCCTCTACAGACCCTGGAAACTACCGCCCCATAAGCTTGACCAGCCTGGTCTGCAAAGTTATGGAAAGAATCATTATGGAACTCATAAACAGAGACATCGGGGACCTACAGACACTTGATCCTACCCAGTTCGGCTTTGTAAAGGGCAGATCCTGCCTTTTGAACCTGGTTGACTTTTTTGAAACAGTCACTAGAGCCATTGATGAGGGCAAAGCAGTCCATACAGCCTACCTGGACTTGGCTAAAGCCTTCGACACAATACCCCACTCAGGCATCATAGACAAGCTCAACAGCTTAAATGTAAACCCATATGTCACAAGATAGGTTGCAAACTGGCTAAAGGACAGAACCCATAAAGTCAAAATCGCTGGAGCTATGTCAGACTCAAAGCCAGTCACAAGTGGTGTCCCACAGGGCTCTGTCCTGGGACCCCTATTGTTCGGCATTTATTTCTCAGATGTGAAAGCAAACACGGGAGGGTTGTGGCTGACAAAGTTCACAGATGACTGCAAACTAGGCGCCATAGTCGATATACCAGCTGACACATGCATCCTACAGAAAGGCCTTACTGAGATGGACAACTGGTGCTGAAGTCATGGCCTTAAACTAAATGCCAAAAAATGTATAGTCATCCCCTTTGGGAAAAACAAAGTACCCACAAATTATCACACAGGCAGTAACCCATTGAGTATGGAAAAAGTAATCAGAGACCTGGGGACCCAAGTTGACAGTGACCTCTCATTCGACACCCATGTTGCCAAAGTGGTTAGAAAGACCTTCTACCTTGCCCACCTTATCATGAAGGGGTTCACATCCAGATCAAAGGAGGTCATTGTACCCCTATACTCCTCCCTTATCAGGCCCATGATTGAGTACAATGCCCCATTTGGTATGTACTTCACCCGGCACCTGCAGCAGCTGGAGAGACCCCAAAAGTACCTCAACAAGAGGATCAGGGGTCTCCAACATATGTCATATGCTGCCAGACTAAAGAAACTCCAGCTCTATTCAGTAGCATACCGCCTACTCAGAGGCGATCTATGCCTGATGTACAAGGCCATGTCCAATCAGGAATTGATGGACATGCTCCATCTCAAAAAATTCCAAATCCATCAGAACCACGAGAGCTAAAGATCTAAACCTCAGCACAAATATGAATAGGACATGCTGGAGGGACAGATTCATAACTCAGAGGCTTCCCACACTCTGGAACAGGATCCCAGTTCATGTTAGGCAGAGTCCCTCACTGACTCTCTTCAAGAGAAATCTTGACGAGTGGATGGGAGATCGTAGGTTTACCCCGGGGGTCATCTCTGTGTCACTACTAGACAGAGGCACAGTAAACTAAATCTATACTTTTGTACCACTACATGGGGTGGCGAAAGCCACATACACTATGGCTAGGCTTATAAATGCCCTAGGGCAGATAGCCTAGTACTAAACTATGAAACTATGAAACTATGAAGTATTCATTTATACTGTCCAAGTAATCTGCCTTTTAAGGTTACACACCATATCATGTATCACAAAAATTATGCATGCCCAAATGATCAAACCACACTGTCATGGAAAGGAATCTTTTTTTTAATGACCCATCAGCTGAGTTTACATCTTGCATACCTAAAGGTGTATGTTAAGTGAAAACGATGGGGAAGGATGCACTGAAAATATTCCACACCTATTTGATCTCAGTCATGTGTTCATGAATTTCCTGCCTTGCTTTGATGAAAAACACTTCTATTTTATAAGACTTTGTAAGTAAAAGTCAGCAATGATGGTCCTATTATTGAAAAAATCATACTGCTGAAGCAATGCTTTACCTATTCTAGTATTAAATCTTCGTGTTTTGTCTTTTCTTATTCTTTCTCTTCGTTGAGTCTTGACTGAAATCCCATCTCCATAAGAAGTTCTAATTCTATGCCAAGAAGGGCTGAGTCAACACTTTTCTTATGAAGTGCCTGGGAACAGTTGTCAATAAATGTCCATTTACTCTGTCATAGCAATAACAAACAAGTAGTGAGCAACAATACATGGCCACTTCCTCAAGCTTTAATGGGTATATAATTAGGAGAAAAGCAATGTCATGCTGAGACACACAGAGTATACATGCGTATGTATTTAGCATATATGTTTGTTTATCTGATAAATGAACTTTTCAGTTGTAGACAAACATCAGGCAACAAAGACAGTAGAACCAATAAAGGCAAGATATAGACAGTTTAGATTAAACAGTTACTTAGACTATTTTTGATTGGTGTGAGGAAACTAGATCACCCTCTGGCATAACTATTGTGAAGACGAAGACAACTATCATTATTACTAGCCATAACTGAAGCTGTGTGACCCCTTCAGAGCTGGATGCAACACAGTGTAGGATGGTATACTGGTAAGAAGTCACAAGGACTATGTAAAATGAATGTCGTGACTTATAGTCTGAGGCTGGTGTACACAGAAACACCGCACAAAATCAACAGAGTCTATGTATGGAAATATTCATGTACACAGATGATACAGCTCTGGAAAATTCATGTTCATAGGTTCATAAGTTCATACTAGGCTATCTGCCCTAGGGCATTTATAAGCCTAGCCAGAGTGTGTTTGGCTTTCACCACCCATTTTAAATTAATTTTGCTATGCCCTTTTTCGAGGTTAGTATACTGTGCCTCTGTCTAACATTGACACAGAAGTGATACCTGGGGTAAACCTATGATCTCCCATCCACTCATCAAGATTCCTCTTGAAGAGAGTCAATGAAGCACTCTGCCTAACCTGGACTTGGATTTTATTCCAGAGTGAAGGGAGCCTCTGGGTTATGAATCTGTCCCTCCAGCATGTCCTATTTATTTCAGTGCTGAGGTTCAAGTCTCTCGAGCATGTAGCTCGATGGGATTTGGATTTTCTGAGGTGCAGCATGTCCATTAATTCCGGGTTGGACATGGCTTTATATGTCAGGCACAGATCGCCTCTGAGCAGGCGGTATGCCACTGAGTAGAGCTGGAGTTTCTTTAACCAGGCAGCATATGGCATCTGTTTGAGCCCTTTGATCCTCTTGGTGAGGTACTTTTGGGGTCTTTCCAGTTGCTGCAGGTGTCTGGTGAGGTACATCTCAAAAGGGGCATTGTACTCAATTATGGGCCTGATGAGGGATGAGTAAAGAGGCACGATGACCTCCCCTGATCTAGATGTGAATCCCTTCATGATTAGGTGGGCTATATAAAATGTTTTTCTAACCACTTTGGCCACGTGGTTGTCAAATGAGAGATTGCTATCAACTTGGGTCCCCAGGTCCCTAATTACTTCTTCTGTACTTAATGGATTACCACCTATGTGGTAATTTGTGTGCACTTTGTTTTTGCCAAAGGGGATGACTATACACTTTTTGGCGTTTAGCTTGAGGCCATGGCTCTGGCACCAGTTGTCTGTTTCTATAAGCCCCTTTTGGAGGATGCTTGTGTCGGCTGGAGAGTCGATTATGGCGCCCAGTTTGCAGTCATCTGCCAACTTGGTCAGCCACAGTCCTTCTGTGTTGGCCTGTACCTCCGAGAAATATATACCGAACAAGAGAGGTCCCAGGACTGAGCCTTGTGGGATGCCACTTGTAACTGGTTTGAAGTCTGACATGGCTCCAGCAATTCTAACAATGTGGGTTCTGTCCTTGAGCCAGTTTGCAACCCATCTAGTGACATAGGGGTTTATATTTAAGCTGGTGAGCTAATCTATAATGCCCGAGTGGGGTATCGTATCAAAGGCTTTTGCGAGGTCCAGGTAGGCTGTGTGGACCACCTTCCACTCGTCAATGGCCTTGGTACTGTTTCAAAGAAATTGACCAGGTTTAAGAGGCAGGATCTGCCCTTAACAAAGCCGAACTGGGTAGGATCCAGTGTCTGTAGGTCCCCAATATCTTTATTTATGAGGTCCATGATGATCCTTTCCATAGCTTTGCAGACCAAGCTAGTCAGGCTTATGGGGAGATAGTTTCCAGGATCTGTTGAGGCACCACCTTTATGGAGAGAGACCACTGTTGCTGTACGCCACTCTTTGGGTACATATCCTGTAGTAAGGCTGAGATTGAACTGTAGTTTTATGTTTTGGTTTAGCTCTTCTTGGAGTTCATGTAGGACGCAGCCCGGGACACCGTCTGGTCCCATTGATGCTGTGTTTTTTGCTTTGGAGAGGGCGGCTCTTACCTGAGCATCTGAGATGTCAGGGGGGCAGCACTCTGCTGGGATAGATATTTGCCCTTTTGGTGGGGAGGGGGGGAGAAGTTTGCGCTGAACCTATCAGCTAGGATGTTGGCAATGTCTGTGGGTTTGATGTATTTTTTGTCATTTTGGACTAATTCTGAGCATATCTGGGAATTCCCACCCAGGTTCCTAACATAACTAAAGAAAGCCTTGTGATTATCCTTAGTGTCCTGTGCAATTTTTCTCTTGAAGCTGGCCTTAGACGATTTTATGAGTGCCCGTAGTTTTTGCTAATACTGATCAGAGATGCCTTCCAATTTTTGGGATTTTGCTCTATTATGTAGTAGCTTCCTCCTTCTATTGTATAGTTTGTTTATGGCTGGGGTCCACCAGACAGAACGTCTGCCTTTAGAGGATTGGGTCTTGGTTTTATTTGGGATTGCATGATCCATGCATTCCTGAAGGTGTTCATAGAATGCATTTATAAAGGATTCTGTGGTCTGGGCCGTATTTTCCACAGGCTCAGGGGCTTTGAAGGATTCCACCTCGGTTTTGAGGAGTGTGAAATTTGCTTTAGAGAAGTTATTCACTGTGGTTTTCTGGGCAGGGGGTGGGTTCGGGATGTGAATATCCAGTGAGATTAGTTTATGGTCTGATCTTACCAGTGAGGGATACACTTCTGGTCTGGAGCATAGAGTCCCCATGTTGGTGATGATCAGGTCCAGTATGTTTTCTACTCTTGTGGGAGTGGTGACTAGTTGTTCCATAGCATTTGAGTTTATAAATTCTAGGAACCTTTAGGCTAGGATGTTGGAGCTAGAGTAATGCTCCCAGTCTAGGTTTGAGTAGTTGATGTCGCCCAATATAATGGTGTTTGGAGAGACCTTCATATTTTCCAGTGTTCTCAGGAAGGCCAAGTGGGGTTCCTGGGTTTGGGAGGGTGGTCTGTAGCAGGCTATAAACTGGAAGGCAGTTTTACCCACTGTTAGTTGCACATGGATAGTCTCTGATGCTTCATGCTGTGCCACCAACCTGGAGGTGTGGGTATCTTTGACGAATATTGATACTCCCTCCTTTGTGGTTTGGTCCAAGTTTTGGGGCCGAAAAGCATGGTATGAGGTATAACCTGGTAGTGCTGGGGTGCTCTCGGGAGCCTTGAACCAGGTTTCTGTTACTGCACAGATATCGATGTTATCCATGCTAAGGAGAGTTTCGAGTGCGTGCATCTTGAGGTTTAGACTTCTGGTGTTGAGTAGCATTACTCTTAGTTTCTTATCCCTTGTGATACCTATGGAGGTGGGTTTGTCTTTTGAGCCTTGCCTAAAAAAGGCACTATGGGGGAAGCAAGAGCCTTTGCCAATATCCAAAAGCCCAGGGGTGACAGGTGCAAGCCGTCCCTAGTGAAGCATCGTGGCTTGTCAAACATGTCATCCCAGGCTGACAGGCATTGGATCCCCTTTGAATGACACCAATACTTAAGCCAATTGTTGAAATTGATTATCTTGTCTTCATATTGTGGCATCATTCTTGGTGAGGTTAAGATGCTACTCAAGGTCAGGGTCATACCGGCCTGGGCTACATGCTCAGAGAGCTCCTCTATGTCTCTTTTCATGTAGTCCAGGGAGGTACATCTCAGGTCATTCACACCAGAATGGACAATGACCGAGTCATATTTGTACTTGCCTTGGAGTGACCTGAGTGCTTGTGTTATGTGGCGGATCCTAGCGCTCAACAGGCAGCTCACCGTGACCTTCTCCTTGTTCAGCCTGGTGAGCGGGACGTCAGTGTGCCTGATGATAGAGTCACCTATTACAAGTGTATCAGGTGTGTTGTTTAGCCTTAAGGGCTGTGACTGTTCGGCACACTGGCTTTGTGAGCTATGTGTTGCACGTGTTTTGTTTTGGGGTAGCGGTTGCTTGGTGTCTGCTTTGGAGGTCTCTACTGTTTAGGCAGATTTTTATTTAGAGCCTCCGAGTATGTTTTTGTGTGTTTATGTGTTTGGTTTGCTTTCCTGGTAGGTCTGTGTGAGACTGGAATTGTAGTGAGTGTGGTTTCCTTCTCCTCCTGACTGGTTACGCCAGTACTGAGTTGAGAGAGCTTAGCCTCCAGTTTGGCTATATGGTTGCATCTCTCACATGTGTTGAAATTTGTTGGGAGGAGGAGAGGGTTGTCTATGTACATGAGGCAGTTGTAACATTGCCTCAAGATTCCCAGATTCACCAGCTGGACCGGAGAGGAGATTGACAACTGACCTTTGGACATGCTAGAATAGTATTGGGAATTCCTTTATAATTGAAAAAAAGGGCCAATGAGGAACAAGGTACTCAAGGGGAGTTTGTGAGGGTGTAGTGCTTTTAATTTTTTAGTGCTGACTTATATAATTGCTTTAGTGAGCAAGTGCCAGGTAACTTAAATGCAATGTGCTACAGGTAACTTAAATGCAAAAATGACAAACAGTAACTTTCTTTCAAGTGAAACAAGGAAATAAGTACAGTAAGCAATGCAGATATCACTAGGGATCCACAGAAGCTGAAAGCCGCGTTTTAGGTGGAATTAGCATTTCAGGGAAATAACAAGCATACAAACAAAGCTAGATTCAGCAGGCCTGGATCTAGTCTATGCTACAGCAAACAAGGTGTATCAATTTCAGTAAGAAACAGTGTAAGCAACAAGTGAGCTGTGACATGACATCAATAGTGATATGAGATATGCAGAACACAGAGAGAAACAAAATTGCATGGTATGTTAACCACTGCACTCCCAGTACACATACTTACTGTGATACCAAGAAGATAAAGGAAGACTGATTCCCACTGTCACCCTGTGCCACACGTGTCTGTTTATGTTTTCTGTCCATCAGGATAACCAGCCTGTACATACACTGTCATGTTTCCAAAACATCTATCTTATCTATGCAATGCTCAAAAGTTGCCTTAATACATATGTGCATACATACATCTATTCATGCATACAGTACTGTATGTCAAATCAAAGTTTTCTGCCTGTTAAACATACAAAGGCAACTTGTACATGACATCATGAGTAGTAAGGCTACATTGAGTCTGGCAGTATAAAGCATATGTTATTGAAACAGCAACTTACAGTGTGCTTGTGCCAATGTATCCAAAGGAAGCTCCCAGCCTACGTGCCAGCTAGCTCCTCTCACGTGGACTTTAACATTCATAATCACTGCACTGCACTGCAGATGATGAAGATCCATTCCTACACGTGCAATCTCCAATCTTAGTGCTATATTATATCTGTATAATCATATCAGCACTGGGGTCTACTGATTTAATGATATGCACCTGGACCAGGGTATGCATTACTGTGGAATGTAGCAGGCAAGCTGCACTCCAATTTTCAACTACAAAAAGTTGTCCAGGGTAGCACAAACAGTCCTATTACAAAACCACAAATTCTGTGCCAGAGGCATCAGTTCCTGGCATATGCATCAGCTGTAATAATAAAGACACATCCTACAAACTGAAATGCTAGCTAGGTCATAGTAATATATAATAATGAGAGTTATCATAATGGGAAGGGCTAACTGACTGTCTCTATTTATGGGGAAGGTCATTCACCATTACTGTAGCTCATGTCATAGGAGGCAGGAGCATACCATGACCAATAAGTAGAGGTACACTTTTCAAAAATGTACAGGCTATATATCCAGGTATGTTACATATTGACCATAACACTCATATCCATTTCACTGCAAATACATGACATGGAATGAGCATATACTGCCAGATACATACAACCATACTTCTCAACCTCTTAGAACAAGAAATCTGGACAAAGCCATAAATAAAAGTGGGACAAAGGCCCCAAAATAGGGACAATTTCTAAATATTGCTCTTACAAACATAGAAAGTTGATAGACAGGTTTTGCATTAGCATGAATTTTCTGAAGAGTATGACGTTTGAAACTCACATCTGTCATTATTTTCTAACTTAAATCTTTAATGATTTGCCACTAAAATCTGTACAGTTGAGAGGTATGCATACAACCTTAAGACCACCTGGGGAGAACAGTACAGAAAATCCTCACACTAGTGTTTCATTCTTTATTTTCAGCATCAAATATTTATATATCTGATGTATGGGATACAAGCACATTGCCTTCTCCATGTTACAGAAATGTTGACTATGACATGCATATAACACCCCATCTATGTGCTGTCTGTGTCCCTCATAGGTTCACAGTTTCATAGGTAAGTAATAGGCTACCTGCCCTTGTGGAACATTTTAAGCCTAGCCAGTTTCCCTTTCTTTTCCATTTGGTTAGAGATTGGTCTTACCCACTCCATGGTCAATAATTACATATTACCCCTAATGAGTATAACTGGGATCATATCATAGAAAATTTGAGGGGGGTACATGGGTGGGATAAAACATTTAGGAGCTGCACGGCTTTGCGCGGTTGTGCGCATAGCGCAGCGCCGGTTAAACAAGGTTAAACTTCTTCTGGCTCCGCGAAGTCTGCTCTTCAAATTTTCCCTTAAGGAAGCTCTACTCTTAGTATAATCAGACTACTCACTATAATATAAGCCTAGCACTTGTTCTCAATACTTCTCTACTAAGTAAGCACTCTTGTACTAAGTAAAGCACTACATCTACTTACCACCCCTGTGAATATCCACTTCCCTTAAAGGTACAGCACTCCCTTATACTGTTCTAGCATGTCGAGTGGTAGATTACTGGCATCCTCTCCAGTTCAGCTGGTCAATCTGGGTATCTTGAGACAATGCTACAATTGTCTCATGTACACAGACAACCCTCTCCTCCTCCCAACAAACACAAATACATGTGAGAGATGCAACTATATAGCCAAACTGGAGGCTGAACTCTCTCAACTCAGGACTGGCATGACCAGACAGGAGGAGATGGTAACCACACACACAACAATCCCAGTCCCACATAGACCTACCACAACTGCAAACCAAACACATAAAACACAAAGACATACTCGGAGGCTCTAATAAAAAACTTACCAAAACAACAGAGGCTCCCAAAGCAGACATCCAAAAATCCACCACCTCAAAACAAAACACATGCAACACATACTTCAATAAATCAGTGTGTCAACCAATCACAGCCCTTAAGGCCAAACACCATGCCTGATACACTAGTAATAGGTGACTCTATAGTCAGACACACTGATGTCCCGCTGACCAGGCTGAACAAGGAGAGGGTGACTGTGAGCTGTCTATCGAGCTAGGATCCGCCACATAACACACGCACTCAAGTCACTCCAAAGCAAGTACAAATATGACTCCGTCATTGTCCATGCTGGCGTGAATGACCTGAGATGTACTTCCCTGGACTACATGAAAAGAGACATAGAGGAGCTCTCCGATTATGTAGCCCAGGCTGGTATGACCTTGACCCTGAGCAGCATCTTGCCCTCACCAAGAATGATACCACAATACAAAGACAAGATGATTAGCTTTAATAATTGGCTCAAGTACTGGTGTCATTCTAAGGGGATCCAATATCTGTCTGCCTGGGATGACATGTTGGACAAGCCACGCTAAGTCAAGGGATGGCTTACACCTGTCACCACTGGGCTTTCGGATATTGGCTAAGGCTCTTGCCACCCCCATAGTGCCTTTTTTAGGCAAGGCTCAAAAGACAAACCCACCTCCTTAGTAAACAAAAATGGAAAAAAAACTAAGGGTAATGCTGCTCAACGCCAGAAGTCTAAATCTCAAGATGCAGGCACTCGATGCACTCCTCAGCATGGAGAACATTGACGTCTGTGCAGTAACTGAAACCTGGTTCAAGGCTCCTGAGAGCACCCCAGCACTACCAGGCTATACCTCGTATCATGCTTTTCGGCCCCAAAACCCGGGCCGAACCACAAAGGAAGGGGGAGAGTCCATATTCATCAAGGACACCCACACCTCCAGGTTAGTAGCAACACATGAAGCATCAGAGACCATACAGGTGCAACTAACCATAGGCAAAACTGCTATACAACTGGTACCATGTTACAGACCACCCTCCCAATCTCAGGAACCCCACTCAGCCTTCCTGAAGACATTGGAGGAAATGAATATATCACAAAATACCATCATACTGGGTGACTTCAACTACACAAACATAGATTGGGTACATTATTCTAGCCCTAATACCCTAGCCCAAAGGTTCCTGGAATTCATAAATTCAAATGCACTGGAACAACTAGTCACCTCTCCCACTAGGGGAGATAATATACTAGACCTGATCATCACAAACATGGGGACAAAATGCTCCACACCGGAGGTATACCCCTCACTATTGAGATCTGACCACAAACTAATCACCCTGGATATACATATCCCACCTCCACCCCCAGCACAAAAGACCACAGTGAAAAACTTCTCAAAAGCAGACTTCACTCTTCTTAAGACTCAGATTGTGCATATTTACTGATACTGGTGGACTATAGAAGGTTGAGTAGACTTTTTATGATGTAAATGTTCTGAATTGGGCAGTTTTGCCATTGGTGCATGCATTTTGTTTCATTGTTTACTGGAAAAATACTCAAAACAATGCATTTAAAATGCCCTCTAACAACTGTACTGTATCGTACAAGGAATATAATGCAATACAGTCAGGAAGGTGTATCAAAGAGCATGTGTATGTTTCATGTTCAAGGGGCTTATGATTTTGAAAACAGCCCAAAGTTAATCTTTATCTGCCACTGGAAAAATATATTTTCTTTGAATGTGGGTTTCAATGCTCTTTCAATGCATGTGAGTTTCAAGGGCAGAGAAGTTTTAATGCTAAGTCTATTTTCATTGTGAGACTGCATTGCTTTGTTTGACAGATATCTATTAGGGTTTGTGCTGTAAAATGCAAAATAAAACTTTCAAATGAAATCTAAATCATTGCAGAAGTAAAGCAGTATGCACATTACAGTGTTTATGGTAAATGGGGCAAAATGCTCCACACCGGAAGTATAGCCCTCACTAGTGAGATCTGACCACAAACTAATCACCCTGGATATACATATCCCACCTCCACCCCCAGCACAAAAGACCACAGTGAAAAACTTCTCAAAAGCAGACTTCACTCTTCTTAAGACTGAGATGGTATCCTTTAAGCCCACTGTGCCAGTGGATACCACATCCCACAATGCCGAATCCTTCACAAATGCTTTCTATGGACATCTCCAAGAATGCATGGATCATGCAATCCCAAATAAATCCAAGTCCCTCTCCACCAAAGGCAAGCGTCCTGTCTGGTGGACCTCAGCCATTAACAAATTGTATAACAAAAGAAGGAAGCTACTGCACGCCAGAGCAAAATCCCATGAAGGGAAGACATCTCTGATCAACATTAGCAGAAAACTACGTTCTCTCATAAAAACATCCAAGGCCAACTTTGAGAGAAAAATCGCTAAGGACACTAAAGATAACCACAAAGCCTTCTTCAGCTATGTTAGAAACCTAAGGAAACCCTCAGATATGCTCAGAGTTAGTTCACAACAACAAAAATACACTGAACCCACAGATATTGCCAACATTCTGGCTGACAGGTTCAGTGCAAATTTCTCCCCTCCCTCACCCCCAAAAGAAGAAATACTTATCCCAGCTGAATGTAATCTCCCTGTAATCTCAGATGTCCAAGTGAGAACTGCCCTAAACAAAGCTAAAAACACAGCATCAATGGGACCTGACGGTATCCCGGGTTGCGTGTTACGTGAACTCCAAGAGGAGCTAAACCCACACATAAAAATGCTATTTAACCTTAGCCTTACTTCAGGATATGTACCTGAACACTGGCGTACAGCAACAGTGGTCCCACTCCACAAAGGGGGTACCTCTACAGACCCTGGGAACTACCGCCCCATAAGCTTAACCAGCCTGGTCTGCAAAGCTATGGAAAGAATCATTATGGAACTCATAAACAGAGACATAGGGGATCTACAGACACTTGACCCCACCCAGTTCGGCTTTGTAAAAGGCAGATCCTGCCTTTTGAACCTGGTTGACTTTTTTGAAATAGTCACTAGAGCCATTGATGAGGGCAAAGCAGTCCATACAGCCTACCTGGACGTGGCTAAGGCCTTCGACACAATACCCCACTCAGGCATCATAGATAAGCTTAACAGCTTAAACGTAAACCCTTATGTCACTAGATGGGTTGCAAACTGGCTAAAGGACAGAACCCATAAAGTTAAAATCGCTGGAGCAATGTCAGACTCAAAGCCAGTCACAAGTGGTGTCCCACAGGGATCTGTCCTGGGACCCCTCTTGTTCGGCATTTATTTCTCAGATGTTAAAGCAAACATGGGAGGGTTGTGGCTGACAAAGTTCGCAGATGACTACAAACTAGGCGCCATAGTCGATACACCAGCGGACACATACATCCTACAAAAAGGCCTCACAGAAACGGACAACTGGTGCCGGAGTCACGGCCTTAAACTAAATGCCAAAAAATGTATAGTCATCCCTTTGGGAAAAACAAAGTACCCACAAATTATCACATAGACAGCAACCCACTGAGTACGGAAAAAGTAATCAGAGACCTAGGGACCCAAGTCGACAGCGACCTCTCATTTGACACCCATGTTGCCAAAGTGGTTAGAAAAACATTCTACCTTGCACACCTCATCATGAAGGGATTCACATCCAGATCCAAGGATGTCATTGTACCCCTATACTCCTCCCTCATCAGACCCATGATTGAGTACAATGCCCCATTTGGTATGTACCTCACCCGGCATTTGCAACAGCTGGAAAGACCACAGAAGTACCTCACCAAGAGGATCAAGGGTCTCCAACATATGTCTTATTCTGCCAGACTAAAGAAACTTCAGCTCTATTCAGTAGCATACCGCCTGCTCAGAGGTGATCTCTGCCTGACGTACAAGGCCATGTCCAATCAGGATCTGATGGACATGCCCCACCTCAAAAAATCCAAATCCATCAGGACCACGAGAGCTAAAGACTTAAACCTCAGCACAAGTATGAATAGGACATGCTGGAGGGATAGATTCATAACCCAGAGGCTTCCCATGCTTTGGAACAAGATCCCAGTTCGTATTAGGCAGAGCCCTCACTGACTCTCTTCAAGAGAAATCTTGATGAGTGGATGGGAGATCGTAAGTTTACCCCAGGGGTCACATCTGTGTCACTGCTAGACAGGGGCACAGTAAACTAATTCTATTATATAAGGGGACCTTCATTGTGTCACTACTAGACAGAGGCACAGTATTCTAAATTTATTCTGTACATTTTTGTATCATTTCATGGGGTGGCAAAAGCCACATCACTATGGCTAGGCTTACAAATGCCCCAGGGCAGATAGCCTAGTACTATACTATGAAACTATGAAACTATGAAACTATTAGTAGTACAGGAAGCAATCCTGGGGTAATTTTTTGTTTCCCATCCATAGATAGAGGGATGAACTTTCTTTTATGTGTTTGATGTGGACAGGAAGTCTACTTCATAGCAGAGTTATCCTCTCAAGATATATCTTTTCCTCCAAACTGTTCTGTTGAAGAGCTTTAGATCCTTAGACCAAGTATTTCTGATGCCATTTCACTTGCTGATGTGCAGTGAATCCATCAGTAGTCGGTCAGAGGACGCCTTATATGCTGAGCAGAGGCCAACTCCAGTGGCGGCTGGTGACTTCAAATTAAAGGAGGGCTGCAGGAGACAGCTGAATGGGTGTGGCCAATGGGAAGGGGTGTGGCCAACTAGAAAGGGGTGGAGCTATGCTCAAAACCGCAACAACTGGAACTTTAATTAAATACGCTGCCCTGGGTGTCAAACACTCATTACGAGAGTCCAATCAAGACAAAATGAAGTTTAGAAGAAAAAAATATTTCAGTGCATTGGCTACATGACAACTTACTTAATATCCAGATGGAAACAGGTTGTGAGGCATGAAAAAATAAATTACTTTTTAAATACATTACTGGAATGCCAGTCAAAATCAAGTATAAAAAAACAATCAGCACTCAACTCAAACCACTACTCCTTGCACTGCAGTTCTAATTATAATTTATATTCAACTTTATAAAATTACCAAGTAACATGCTGAAAGTAGCAATCTCTGTGATACCCCCACTTGTAAAAATGTTTCTTATCCAAAAAAGACCTGCTGCCTGACACAACTATCTACTTGTTTCATGGGGAAGACATGATCAAAGTAAAAAATGAACAGCAAACAAGAAACAAGCTCAAGATAAATTGCTTAAAGGATTCCTGCACAAGTTATGGACCACACATGATAGATTGGCATTCTGTTTAGTTTATGGGTAAAGCCTGCAAAGATGACTGCAAGTCTCCAACAAATGTAATGAGCTTCTGAAAATACTGTAATCCTGTCCTTTTATTACAAATGCTGTCATATGCATTTCAATACCCAAGGCTTATACATTATCTAGTTATGTAAATATTCTCTGCATGGCAACAACAAAAAGGCTTTCAATGCTGGTAATTCTTTAACAGTATGCTTATTAATGCTTACTTGCATCTTACAATCTCCGACAAGCTTACCTGATGGTCATTAAATCATTGCTACTTAAACAGAGCAACAGGACACTGTGACAGCATGCATTTCCTGTATAATAAGAAGCATAAATCAACAGTATAAAAATATGACAGAAAACCAGAGCATTCTGCAAAATCAAGGACAGATGAAAAGCCACGGTCGTACTTGTGGTCTACATTGGATGGGGGAATATGCTGCACACTTACACTGCATAACTGCTCCTTGCCTTCCTTGGACACATCCAGAGACACTACAATGGGGAGTGGGGTGCAACAAGTATGTCACAATTTGAAATGTCTCTGGCTGATGGTTATGGCTCTGACACTCATACCTCTCAACTTCAGAGCAAGAAATTTGGACAAAGCCATACATAGAACTAAAAGTGCGATACAGGCCCAAAAATAAGGAACATTTTTAAATATTGCTCTTATTAACTTAGATAATAGAACAGTAGTAGGTCTTGCATTAGTACGAATTTTCTGAAGGGTATGAAATCTGAAACTCAAATGTCTGCCATTATTTTCTAACTTCAGTCTTTAATGACTTGCCACTAATTTGCCAGAAAACCACAATTTTATGAAAAACAGAACAAAAATGTGATGCAAAAATATAAAGTTGCCACACAATACAGCTGGGAACCTGTCAAAAAAGTTACACCTTTTTAATATTAACACTGCTAACTTGAGCAGCTAACAAAATACGAGCATCTCCATGCATTTCTGAAATAAAAGTAATCTATAACTCAGATCATTACAGTTATATATCATTGTAAACCCTCCACGTTTTCTTCCAAAATTGCCATTTTGAGGAGGGATTATTAGGGGAGAGCAACATTTTGAGCCAAAATTGAGGACAATTGAGAGGTATGGATATTCCTAATTCTCCAAAGTGATTTGCACATACCTCTCAACCTCTTAATGCAGGAAATCTGGACAAGGCCAAATATATTGGGGGAACATACAAACACTACTAAAAATTGCTCTTGTATAAACTTAAGACAGTTGATAGAATAACAGGTCTTGCATTAGCATGCATTTTTCTGAAGGTTATGACGTCTGAAACTCAATGCCTGTCATTTAGTGACTTCATTCCTAAATGATTTGCTAGAAAACCACAAATGTTATGAGGAACAAACCAAAAATAAGAAGCAAATATCTATTCATTCTACAAAAATATGGACAACGGAGAGGTATAGTTCAACCGGGGCTGTCTGAGTTTGCTACCCCCCCCCCCACAACCCCCCACAAAATCATGGTCGGATGGAGCCTCCCCCCTGCAGCCATTCCAATGTCCCATTCATTGGTTATTTTCCATAGTTTCATAGTATAGTACTAGGCTGTCTGCCCTGGGGCATTTGTAAGCCTAGCCATAGTGATGTGGCTTTTGCCACCCCATGAAATGGTACAAAAAATGTACAGAATAAATTTAGAATACTGTGCCTCTGTTTAGTAGTGACACAATGAAAGTCCCCTTATAAAATAGAATTAGTTTACTGTGCCCCTGTCTAGCAGTGACACAGATGTGACCCCTGAGGTAAACTTACGATCTCCCATCCACTCATCAAGATTTCTCTTGAAGAGAGTCAGTGAGGGGCTCTGCCTAATACGAACTGGGATCTTGTTCCAAAGCATGGGAAGCCTCTGGGTTATGAATCTATCCCTCCAGCATGTCCTATTCATACTTGTGCTGAGGTTTAAGTCTTTAGCTCTCGTGGTCCTGATGGATTTGGATTTTTTGAGGTGGAGCATGTCCATCAGATCCTGATTGGACATGGCCTTGTACGTCAGGCAGAGATCACCTCTGAGCAGGTGGTATGCTACTGAATAGAGCTGAAGTTTCTTTAGTCTGGCAGAATAAGACATATGTTGGAGACCCTTGATCCTCTTGGTGAGGTACTTTTGTGGTCTCTCCAGCTGTTGCAAATGCCGGGTGAGGTACATACCAAATGGGGCATTGTACTCAATCATGGGTCTGATGAGGGAGGAGTATAGGGTACAATGACATCCTTGGATCTGGATGTGAATCCCTTCATGATGAGGTGTGCAAGGTAGAATGTTTTTCTAACCACTTTGGCAACGTGGATGTCAAATGAGAGGTCGCTGTCGACTTGGGTCCCTAGGTCTCTGATTACTTTTTCTGTACTCAGTGGGTTGCTGTCTATGTGATAATTTGTGGGTACTTTGTTTTTCCCAAAGGGGATGACTATACATTTTGGCATTTAGTTTAAGGCCGTGACTCGCACCAGTTGTCCATTTCTGTGAGGCCTTTTGTAGGATGTATGTGTCCGCTGGTGTATCGACTATGGCCTAGTTTGCAGTCATCTGCGAACTTTGTCAGCCACAACCCTCCCATGTTTGCTTTAACATCTGAGAAATAAATGCCGAACAAGAGGGGTCCCAGGACAGATCCCTGTGGGACACCACTTGTGACTGGCTTTGAGTCTGACATTGCTCCAGCGATTTTAACTTTATGGGTTCTGTCCTTTAGCCAGTTTGCAACCCATCTAGTGACATAAGGGTTTACGTTTAAGCTGTTGAGCTTATCTATGATGCCTGAGTGGGGTATTGTGTCGAAGGCCTTAGCCAAGTCCAGGTAGGCTGTATGGACTGCTTTGCCCTCATCAATGGCTCTAGTGACTGTTTTGAAAAAGTCAACCAGGTTCAAAAGGCAGGATCTGCCCTTTACAAAGCCAAACTGGGTGGGGTTAAGTGTCTGTAGGTCCCCTATGTCTCTGTTTATGAGTTCCGTAATGATTCTTTCCATAGCTTTGCAGACCAGGCTGGTTAAGCTTATGGATCAGTAGTTCCCAGGGTCTGTAGAGGCACCCCCTTTGTGGAGTGGGACCACTGTTGCTGTACGCCAGTGTTCAGGTACATATCTCGAAGTAAGGCTAAGGTTAAATAGCATTTTTATGTGTGGGTTTAGCTCCTCTTGAGTTCACGTAACACGCAACCCGGGATACCGTCAGGTCCCATTGATGCTGTGTTTTTAGCTTTGTTTAGGGTGGTTCTCACTTGGACATCTGAGATGACAGGGAGATTACATTCAGCTGGGATAAGTATTTCTTCTTTTGGGGGTGAGGGAGGGGAGAAATTTGCACTGAACCTGTCAGCCAGAATGTTGGCAATATCTGTGGGTTCAGTGTATTTTTTGTTGTTGTGAACTAACTCTGAGCATATCTGAGGGTTTCCGCCCAAGTTTCTAACATAGCTGAAGAAGTCTTTGTGGTTATCTTTAGTGTCCTTAGCGATTTTTCTCTCAAAGTTGGCCCTGGATGTTTTTATGAGAGAATGTAGTTTTCTGCTAATGTTGATCAGAGATGTCTTCCCTTCATGGGATTTTGCTCTGACGTGCAGTAGCTTCCTTCTTTTGTTATACAATTTGTTAATGGCTGAGGTCCACCAGACAGGACGCTTGCCTTTGGTGGAGAGGGACTTGGATTTATTTGGGATTGCATGATCCATGCATTCTTGGAGATGTCCATAGAAAGCATTTGTGAAGGATTCGGCACTGTGGGATGTGGTATCCACTGGCACAGTGGGCTTAAAGGATACCATCTCAGTCTTAAGAAGAGTGAAGTCTGCTTTTGAGAAGTTTTTCATTGTGGTCTTTTGTGCTGGGGGTGGAGGTGGGATATGTATATCCAGGGTGATTAGTTTGTGGTCAGATCTCACTATTGAGGGGTATACTTCCGGTGTGGAGCATTTTGCCCCATTTACCATAAACACTGTAATGTGCATACTGCTTTACTTCTGCAATGATTTAGATTTCATTTGAAAGTTTTATTTTGCATTTTACAGCACAAACCCTAATAGATATCTGTCAAACAAAGCAATGCAGTCTCACAATGAAAATAGACTTAGCATTAAAACTTCTCTGCCCTTGAAACTCACATGCATTGAAAGAGCATTGAAACCCACATTCAAAGAAAATATATTTTTCCAGTGGCAGATAAAGATTAACTTTGGGCTGTTTTCAAAATCATAAGCCCCTTGAACATGAAACATACACATGCTCTTTGATACACCTTCCTGACTGTATTGCATTATATTCCTTGTACGATACAGTACAGTTGTTAGAGGGCATTTTAAATGTATTGTTTTGAGCATTTTTCCAGTAAACAATGAAACAAAATGCATGCACCAATGGCAAAACTGCCCAATTCAGAACATGTACATCATAAAAAGTCTACTCAACCTTCTATAGTCCACCAGTATCAGTAAATATGCACAATCTCTGAAGTAGTAAAATCCACATTAAAGAAATCTGTAACTAATAAAGAGGTTGCTGTTAGCAAACAACTTTATATTTCATTGTTTCATCTACAAATAAAGTGCCTGTTGCCCTCGAAGAATAAATTGCCTGTGTTGCATGCATTAAAAAAATGATAAGCTAGTAATACCGCAATAGGGAATAGATGGCAAACTGATAACAGGTTCATAGTTACTAGGTATCTTTGCCAAAAAGGACTGCAGCATCCACCCCCTTTACAACACAGTACAGTATCAGCAATGCATCTACCTACTGTGGGAGTAGAACCCACAGCCTTCTGCATCAAAAGCAAGCATACTACTTTTTGTGCCATTAACAATGAAAGCAAACTTATCATAAGCAGCACTAAACTTTTGTTCCTCTGCAGCTCTCAGCTGCTTGTAAAATCTACTTGACACTCAGCTGTATCTCTGAACTTTGCAGCACAAGAAATCTGGAAAAAGTCAAAATTTATTGGGGGGGGGGGGGCAAAAGGCCAAAAAACAGGGACACATTTTAAACATTGCTTGTATAATGTTGGAAAGTTGCAAAAATAAAATGCTGTGTTACCACCATACATTTCACTGCCACGTCTTGAACCCAGGGGACCCTGTGCAAAACAATCAGAGAAACATACCACTATGCCAAATCAGCTTAAACAGAGGAAGACAAACTTAAATGGCTACCATTTAGTGAATTTAGTTCTCACCATAGCTGTCAACCTGCTAGCAAAATACACCTGAAAAAAAGTCAATAATGTGGGAATACAGCTGCCAAACATATTCAGTGAATTCAGTTCTCACCATAGCTCTCAACCTCTTAGCAAAAAACATGTGGACAAAGCCAGTAATGGGGGGAATACAGCCCCCAAACATTCAGTGAATTCAGTTCTCACCATAGCTTTCAACCTTAGCAAAAAATACCTGGACGAGGCCAATAATGGGGGAATACAGTCCCAAAAATATGGGCAAATTTCAAATATCCATGTTATAAACTTAGACAATTGCTAGAATAAAAGGTTTTGTTTTACCATATACTTTCTGAAGAATATAAAGTCTGAAATTCAAATGCCTGTTATTTTTAAACATTTGTTAACCAGGAAACTAGTCTGACTTGGAACAAAACAAAGCCAATTTTCAGCAGAGCAGGGAGAAACACTCCAGACACATCTTTGTAAGGGATGGGAGGACATGCAGACTTCACACAGAAGGCACCCCAGCCAAGAATCAAACCAAAGAACCTGTAGCTGTCAGATAACAATGCTACCAGTGCACCACTGCACTACAACTCTTTGCAAGGAAAAATGAAGATACAGAAACCACAGATTTTATGAGGAACAGAACAAATATGAGGCAAAATTCTGCAATTTTTTTTTACAAATAGTGGTGGGTAGGGAATTCAGGTCTTGCCACCTGCATCCAATATACAGGGTTCAAGCCTGAGTATCTCTCCCCACCACTATGTGTTAACAGGGGCATTTCACACACACACACACACACACACATACACACACACACACACACACACACACACACATGCTTCCTGATTGAAGCAGCAAACCTCCACACACAAGGTCCAACTCCATTGTCTGGAAGTGACTTCAATGCTTCCCTGCAAGAGCTAACTTACCTTTCTCCTGCCTGTGGATCAAGCAGTCTGGAGCTCCTCTTCCTGGGCATCTGTGGGGCAGTCTGAGTGTGGATTGTTTTTTTCATTTTATGTTTCACGGTTATTATTTATTTTATTTCTAGGTGTGAGAGCTGCAGTCCTGCAGTCCGATAGCACGAGCCGCCCCTGGTCAACTCTTCGCAGTCTGCTAGATACAGAGTATAGTGACAGGGCTTTGATTTGGTCCACAAAGGACATGTTATTTAGGCCTTGTGTCCTTTTAGTTAGATATCTCTATTGGCATTCCAGCTGTTGCATGTGTCTGGACAGATACATGCTGAAGGGGCCATTATATTTGATAATTTGCTTAATGAGGGCTGAGGAAAGGGGACAATGACATCCCTAGCTGTGGAATATAGGACACCTTTCTTACAACTATAGACAAATGTTGGTCAAAAGTTAGATCACCATCCACATACGTTCCCAAATCCTTAACAACTGGGTCAGCTCTTAAGGGTGCATTGTTATTGTGCTAGTTCCCTGGAATAGATGACTTTCCAAAGGATACAATAATGTATCTTTGCTATTTAGTTTGAGTCTGTGATTTTTGCTCCAGTTATTTATTTGTGACAAACCTTCTAGCAAGATAGTTAAGTAATTTGGGGATTCAGTAACTGCTCCTAACTTGAAGTCATCTGCAGACTTAATCAGCCAAAGCCCTTTTGGATTGGCTTTCACTTTCAAAAAGTAGATGCCATACAGGAGAGGACCCAGCACAGAATCATGACCACAGTTTTCCACTTGCATTGTCATTAAATGGTGCACCACTGTCCTGCCTATTGCAATGCAGTAGGCATGGTACCGGTGGGTGTATTCCTGTTCTGAATCATTCCATATGCTTTTATAGCATGAAAAATAATGGCCAGGCACTGAAGAGTTTGTCACACTTCACGGTTCTCTGAATTGATATTACTGATTTGAATTAGTTCCATTAACTTGATGGTTCCACAAAAGGTCCGAATAAAAAGTGTTGAAATATTGTCCTGGATGAAATGTGGGAAGCAAGCTTTTACTTCCCTTCATTGTAGGTTTCATCCTTGTACCTCCCACTAAATTCATCACCTCAAAGATTGCACTTACTCAAGGGAAAAGGACAATTTTATTCAGATGTTCTATTGATGAAACCGGACTATCCACTTGTCACACTAACAATTCTGACATTGACACTCTCACAACAATTCTCTCTTGGCTCTACTCCCAACCACTTCCATTTTCATATGAAATTCCTTTATGGGACAGACACAAACATCTTTCTGAAGTCAAGGAAGACTCCATCTATGAGTACTCCCATTCATAAAATTGATCAGGTTGACCGACAGCCCTTTTTAGCCATGAACTTATGTTGGTTGCTATCCTGGAGACTGTTATCTTCAAGAATTGCTAACCTTCCCCTCAAAATTGTTTCCACAATTTTCCCTGCCACTGTTGCTAAGCTAACAAGGTTGTAGTTTCCTGGATTTTTCTGCTCCCTCCACTTGTACAAAGGTGTCACATTAGCTGTCTTCTAGCCCTATGGCACTTATGCACAAGTCAATAATCTGGTTAAGGTCATCATCTGGGAGTCGGCCAAATTACTGGCCAGATTTCTGACAGTGCTAGAAGGCAGTTCATCTGAACCTCATGCTTTATTCGCCCTATGGGCAGCCAGTTCCCACTGAACCTCCTCTGTCTCAATCATGGTTCCCATTAACTGTTCTAGTTCCTCCTTTTATTCTTCTCAGCAAGCTACCCACTCTTTTTTTCCCTTGTGAAGACTAAAGCAAAGTATTCACTTAGTAGTACTGCTTTTTCACACTGTGATCGTTATCCCATTTTTTGCTTAGCCTGCCCTTCCCATCTTTCTTTCTATGCACATAAAGTACCCATGCTTCCTTTCTAGATCCCTTCCATGAACTCCTTTTCAGCTATAGTGTCAGCTGCCCTTACAAACAATATTTTATTATCTTTTTGATAGCTTATTGTACTGTGCCTTTTCCATCTCCTCACCCACTGCTTTCTACCTCTTGTAGGTTCTATCTTTTGCTCTTCTAGCCTTGCTGTCCTACATAGCCACTCTCACCATCTTCTCTTTTTAACCCCTTTGCTTCTTCCTCACACCGTTGTTCGTAACCCTGACTTCTCCAACCCTGAGCCATTTTCATAACTGTTGGTAATCTATTTATTTACTATTTGTTAAATGGGTAATCAGACTGGTTCTGAGATCCATGTCTGAGGCACATGATAGCAAAAAAGTATAAAAGTATAATAAAAAAGACTTTATGCAGAAAAAATCTATCTGGATTGCATCCACTGTATTGAAAAGAGACAAGGTAAAACAGGAATCACAGCTCTGGTTAATCAGTTCTCATTTCACTGAAAGTGTGAGGTTGAAAATTTTGTGTGAGTGCAAGACAAGTGAAATTAAATCTATGTGTGGATGATTATTGGATCAGTGGATGTTTGTGTGTATTAATATGAGTTTAGATGACAAATGTGTGTGTGCATGCAGTATAGTGCCCTGAGCCAGTACTATGAACCAGCCCCTCATCTGCTCAGCTTTTCAAATGAAGAGCCAATGAAAAAAAAAAGCACTTCACTGTAATAAGCCAATCACTACATTGTAAATGATCAGCTTACTACAGTTAGATCTACACCCTCTCCCCTAGCTTTTCCATTGAAGATCAAAAAAGGATGTCCCTTCTACTGGCACACCAATCAGGTGTCCAGATAAACAACACCCCCTCCTTCTTCCTGTCCCAGCTATTCCGGTCCCTTTTCAGTGCCCTGCCCCCAATAGCTTAGCCACCTATTGTTTTTTTTTTTTTTGGACTATCAGGAAATCTGACTGATTTTCCAGTAGTCTGGAAATCATTGTACAAACTCTGGTATTCTGTTTAAAAAAAAAAAGAAACAAGACTACTAGAGTTTGTTAAATCAGCAATTTTACTACTTTTTTTTTTTTTTTTACAAAAAGCATAGTAAATCTGCATAAAAAGGCACCATGATCAGAAGAAAGGGCATTCCCCATTGTGTGATCATGATGATATCACAAAACAGGAGGGAAGTGGGTGGGGCATGGGCTGGACTATGTAGTATGCGAGGGGTGTGGCCTAAGTCTGGTTTTAGCCATAAGGAAAGGTCGAAACCCTTGCCCCAACCAACTTATTTTATTTAAAAAAGTCTTCTTTTAAACTCTAGCAAACTATTTGCTACAAATGTAACAAAGAGTTGCTACAGTTTATACCCTGCCAGCTCAGAGCTCTATGGCGCTCATGTTTTAGTTATAAAAATCTATTTTTAAGCTGCAGCAAACAATTTGCTACAGCTTATATTATGCCTGCATGCAGCACTATGGCACTCTTGTTTTAATTAAACAAAAAAGTCTTCTTTTTTAAATGTAGCAAACAGTTGTTACAGTTTATACTCTGTCTGCATGACTGCATTAAGCACTACAGCACTCAGGTTTTAGTTAAAAAAGTGAATGGTTTTTTTTTTACTTTCAAACTGTAGCAAACCAGACATAAAGCACGGCAGTGCTCAGGTTTGACTGCAAATGTAACACTGGCTTTTTAAAGCCAGTATTGCATTAAAGAGAGATTGGGAATTGGCTGTGTGCTCCCCAACTTTTGCACCCTGGGTAGTTGCCCCTCACACCTTGCCCTATTTATGCTACTGTGTATATGATTGTGAGATGTTTCACAGACAGCATATGTGTCAGAACGGACAAGTGAAGCTTGCATGTGTGACTGCAACATCAGTGTTTGTGTGTGTATTTATGTGTGAGAGAGTTTAGTGAGTCAATATGCATGTCAGTATGAGATCAGTGGACAGTTTGATTTAGAAGTTCCTCCCTTTCCACATTGTTAAGTAGAAGTTAATACATATTAAGTTGCTGGGATGCTGACGACCTGGAAAACACATTTTTTAATGTAAAGTTAATAGAATGTACAGTTGCATAAGTCCTACTTACCTGTAGCAGTAGATGTTCAAATTTAACTATGCCTTTGTGGCATTTGAGTTCTGTGCCTGCACAATCCCACACTTTCAGCTTTCTAAGAGCTCTTGGAGAATGATCTGCACAAAGACTACTGTAGAACTTGGGAAAGTATCCAGTTTGTAGTGCTTTGTAAAGGTATGAACAGAAGACCAGGTTGCTGCCTCTGGAATGCTTCTTCCCAATCTCCCACAAAAGAAAGCGAGTATAAAGGATTAGTCTAGATAAAATCAGTTAAGCTAGCATATCTAGGAGACTCTCTTATTCTCTGATACCATCCCTATGGGAGGAATAAAGACACCTTCTTGAAGTTTCCAGTAGTTTATTCAGTTAAGCAGGTAGATGATTAGTAGTGTTCATCCATCTACTAATATTAATAATAATACTGGAAACTTCAATAAGGTGTCTTTATTCCTTCCACAGGGAGGGTATCAGAGAGAGAGAGAGAGTTTCCTAAATCTGCTAGCTTAAGTGATTTTATCTGGACTAATCCTTTATACTCTGTTTTTTTTTTTGTTATTTCTGTCACCCTCTGGGCCTCAGGTGGGATACAAGACTTCATTCAAGCCCTCTTGATTACCTCTCCTTTTTTAATGTCTCACCAAAGAGGATATGGCTCTGTTGGAATGTGCCTTAGCCTTACCTGATGTAGATTTACCACAGTGGGAGTAACAAAAAACAATCGCAGATGACAAACAATGAGCAATCATTCACTTAGAGACAGATTGGACCTTCTTAGGCCCAGAATATGTAATAAATAGCTATTCAACTTTCCTGAAGGGCTTAGTTCTGTTAAGGTAGTACCTAGGGTGTCTGTCCATATCCAAGGTATACAGAATAATCTATTCCTTGTTTCTAAGTTCCAGCAAGAAAGGTTGGAGATTGATGGCTTGATTCAGGGTAAATTCAGAAACAGCTTTTGACATGAAAGATAGTTTAGTGCATAAATCAACCCTGTGCTTGTGGAAAATTATACAAGGTTGGTCCACCTTGAAAGCTTGCAGCTCAGTGACTCACAATGCAGATGTTAGTGTAATAAGCAAAACAAATGTTCAAGTGATGAACTTTAAATCAGCCTAAGGAGCAGGTTCAAAAAGAGATAAGATAATTTTTTAAGAACATCCAATATATGTAGAATATTTTCTCCTTTGATTTTTGGATCAGGATAGAACATTGGGGGGGGGGGGGTAATTGCTTGATTTAAGGTAAATTCTACAAATGTAGGTGTGAATGATGAATTAGTGTGCAACACAATTCTTTCCATGTGAAAAACAGATAAGGTTGGCTCACCACGACACCTTGCAGCACAGAGACTCACCTTGCATTTGTTAGAGCAAAAAGTAAAAAATATTCTGAGTAATGACCCATAAATCAGCCTCAGAGGCAAGTTTAAAAGGAAGTAAGGTCAATTTTTCAAGAATAAAGCTGAGATCCAAGGGAGGGGGAATTTGCTTTCAATGGGGTCTCACATGCAATGCTCCTTTCAGAAACTGTTTGACCACAAAAATAAATAAAAGCGGGGAATCCGTAGGCAGACCAGCTGAGATGACCACAAGATGCACCTTGATAGATGTATGAGATACGCCATCATTGAGTAGCTCACACAAATATTTTAAAACCACTAGGGCAGTCACCATACCAGGTCCCTCTGTTATCAGTTAGACACCACTGAGAAAACCTCTTCCCTAACTAAATCAATAATATTTTTTAATGTAAATGAAAGTTTTGTAATGAGCAATGCCATCTCATACCTCTTATGGACAATATTAATGACTGCTAGAAAGTGTATAACAAGAAAATGGAAGTCCACCACCTCACCAACTATGGAAGATTTTCTGACCCTCCTTGAAGAAGTGATTTCCAGAGAAACCAAAATGAAACAAGTGAGAATAAATCCAAGACATTTTGTTAATAATCTTTGGATAAAGGTTTATTTTCTCATTGAAACTTTCCGCAAAGATTCTAACTCTTTCTGAATTATCTGATGTTTATTATGCAAACTTTTTGCTATTGTTTTATAATTTTATCAACTTTGGGCCTCTGTAAATGGTGAATATAGTTGTAGTGTGCCTTTTTCATTGTTCTTTTATGTTTGAAAACTGTATCCATGATGTTCATATTATTGTTTAACTTACCATTTTCTTACTTCAATAAAATATTTGATTAAAAAAAAAAACCTCTTCCACTTGTAAACATAAGATGCTCTATTTGCAGATTTTCTTATCTCCTTCAATATCTGCCACCCATCCTTTATAGGCCCAGTGACTAAAATGTATCAGGATAGAATTTCCAGTCTATTAGTTGCAATTGCTCTAAGCTGGGGTGCACCAGATACCCCTGAAACTGTGAGAACAGATCCAGATTGTGAAGAAGCTTGTGGTAATTGCTTTTGGAGAATTCCATTAAATGAGGTAACCAGCTTTTGCCTGGGTCAAAAGCAGGTTACCACAATGATATCTGATAATTCTTTCTCAATTTTTAGAATTTCCTTGAGTGGGGGCAGAGCCTGAATGGCTAACTGAAAGCAATAGTTTTTTAGAGCTCCATATAGCTAGTTAAATAAGACAGGAAAAAATATTCTTTTTTTTTCTTCAAAGTATAAAATCTTATAGATAAAGGACTAATTTACACAATTAGAAACTTTGAAGTTTTCCAAATAATTTCCTGTCAAAAAGCTTGGAGATATATTCACTTGTTAAAATTAGCAACTCAAGGAATTCTCACTGGGATGCTGCTTCAAAGAAGGAACTACAACAGATGATATCTACCCTGCAGGAGTTGTCTTTGAAGATGGATGATTTTAAAGAGAACCTAGAAAATTTTAAAACAAGCAGTCAAAAACAGGCTGACAACCTCAAGGAAATGCTACAACACCAAACAAGGATAACAGGAATAGAGGTTTCTCTAAATGACTTAGAAAGCAGACTTAAGGAAGAGGAAAAGCAGAAAGAAATGCTTATTAAACAAAACACTTGGTTGGTTAATAAAGTAGATGACTTGGAAAATAGGGAGAGTATAAATAATATCAGGATTTTCGGATTACCTGAAAACACAGAAGGTGATGATATTATTTCCTTTTTATCAACTGGATCCCTGACTTTTTAAATTTAAAAGAAGGTCTTGCCTTTGGCATTGAAAGGGCATGCAGAGCTCTTGGGAAACCTGCCACTAACTCAAATTCTCCCCCTAGGTCAATAATTATCAAATTTCTTTTATACTTGGACAAGGAACTGATTTTAAGATCTGCTTGGAGGAAGGCACATCTAAAATATAAACACAGCCTGATAAGATTTGATAATGACTATCCATCTAGAATAATGGAACAAAGGAAAAAAGTGTGGCCAATGATAAAGTTTCTGAAACAAAATAACATCAAGGCACAACGTGCATATCCAGCTAAGATAAGAATACTGTATGCGAACAAGGTGAAGACTTTTATTGACTTAGAGGAATCCTCTTCATTTATTAAAACTAATAATGTGATTACTTTACCAGAAGATGTGGATTGGATGTCACCTTCTCTCAAGAGAACAAAAGAAACAAATGTCTGGACAGACGTCAAGAAGAAGAAGCAAAAGACTGATACTGTTACAGCCAAATCTCTCAAAGCATCTACTATGATATGAATTGTTTTAACATTACTTTAAAGGACCAATTTTACTGCTTGAAATTTTAAAACAAAGGTAACTAACTACTGGAATCTTTATCTGTATTTTTTGAAAACAGATGGCACATGAGAGTTTCCACATTACCTCAGGTATGCAAAACAGAAGGAGGGTTATATAGCACATAAAATATTTATACTGTAAATCAACATACATAGTATATGTGTATTTTCTCTTAATTTCCTCTTTTCTTTCTCTCTCTTCTCTCTTTTCTCATTATTTATTTTAACTGCATCTTATCTCCCTTTCTAAATTATCTCCTATTTACTATACTGATATAGTCTATATATATTTAATAACTCACTATCTATACATAGATAAACAATAGTCTAAAATAATCTAGTTTTAAGGTAGACTAATTGGAATAGTGAACTTAATTAATTGTTATTACAATATTTATTAGATTAATGATAGTCACTGTTATGCTTATTGAGATTGGGGACATCTTCATGATTAACTCTGAAACATTCCATTCATGTACATATGTCCTTTGAATTATTTCCTTTTAGTATTAACAAATATATAAAAAAGTAGGGAAAAATGTAGTGTTGGTTAAGAGAAATGAAGCTTTCTTCACATTCTATTTGCATTGCCATAGCAGCAGTAAACAATTGCTGCAGTTTCTAAGGACACTGTGAACCTATGAAGTGCATTTAGCCTCACAGATAACAAATAATAAGAAAAGTAATGTTGTTTAGTTATTAAAATGAAAAACAACCTAAGCAAGGTAAAATAAATACATAATAGGACTATTTGTAAATATTTTATGATTTATCCTCATAGGATTACATATTCCTGGAAACACAACTGAAATGTTCCCAAACTACATGTGCACTTAAATGTAGTTGCTTGATTAAAAAGTATTACTCAGTTTAACATCCTGATTCCACAAGCTGTCTGCACTGTAAAAATTACATTTTATATGTTACTTGAAATTGATAGTCTCTAGAGCACATGAAAAGATACATAATACTTTTTGCAACATGTTATCTTTGCAGTTACCTCACACTCTGTACAAACTCACATGGCAACTGATAGCTATTCATTTAAAATATCAATTTAAATATAAAATGTACACTTGAAATGCTATTGACATTTTGACAAAATATAATTTGAACTGTAAAATGAATGACTTGAAAGAAGTGAAGTAATGCATAGATTTCAAAGACAGTTCTTGACACTACAGTATAAGTAAAAATGTGTATTCACAAGGAAGTATTGAAATGTTTTAGTCTTCCAGTTAATATAGCTTACTGTAAACATTTTGCGACATCAGAAAGTTTGAAGAGCTAGAAAATTACTATTATTTGTCTTTATGATTATTAGACAGATGTTAGACTCTGCTTTGTTTAATAAATTGTGACACGTGTTTATGAGAAAAAGTGGACTCAATCACATTGGACTACACATTCCTGGAAACTCAACTGAAATGTCCCCAAATTACTTGTGAACTTAAATGAAACTGCCTGATTAATAAGCATAACTTACTTTAACAACCTGAATCCATAAGCTAGCTGCTCTATATATGCTACATTATATATGTCACTTACATATGACAGTCTCTAGAGCACACAAAAAAATACATATTATTTTTGCAACATGCTATATTTGCACTAACCATACATTCTAAACTACCTCAATTGGCAACTGACAAGTTATTTATTTGAAACATCAGTCTAAATATTAATTATGCCCTTGAAATATTGTTGCCGTTTTGACAAAACAAAACCTGAATTGAAAAAGGAATGATTTGAAGAAGTGAAGTATTGTACAGATTTCAAAGACAGCTATTGACACTACAATATAAGTAGAAATGTATACATGCAAGGAAAAATTGAAATGCTTTACACTTTTAGTTAAAATAGCTTATTGTTAATGTTTTGCTTTATCATAAAATTTAAAGAGCTAGGAAATTATTTCTAATTTGTTTTGGTACCTGTTTTTAAGAATAAGGGTGATGTGCAGAGTTGTAGTAACTAGAGAGGGATAAAACTAATCAGTCACAGCTTGAAGTTATGGGAAAGAGTAGTGGAAGCTAGGTTAAGAAGGGAGGTGATGATTAGCGATCAGCAGTATGGTTTCATGCCAGGAAAGAGCACTACAGATGTGATGTTTGCTTTGAGACTGTTGATAGAGAAATATAGGGAAGGTCAGAAGGAGCTGCATTGTGTCTTTGTGGACTTGGAGAAAGCATATGATAGGGTGCCTAGATAGGAGTTGTGGTATTGTATGAGGACGTCAGGAGGAGCATGGAAGTATGTAAGAGTGGTACAGGATATGTACGAGGGTAGTGTGAGAGTGGTGAAGTCTGCAGTGGGAGTGACAGATCTGTTTAAGGTGGAGGTGGGATTAGCCCTTTCTTATTTGCAATGGTGATGGACAGGTTGACAGACGAGATCAGACAGGAGCCCCATGGACTATGATGTTTGCAGAAGACATTGTGATCTGTAGTGAGAGTAGGGATCAGGTTGAGTAGACCCTGGAGAGGTGGAGATATGCTCTAGAGAGGAGAGGAATGAAGGTCAGCAGGACTAAGACAGAATATGTGTGTGTGAATGAGAGGGAGGATAGAAGAATGGTGAGGATGCAGGAAGTTGAGGTGGCAAAGGTGGATGAGTTTAAGTACGTGGGATCAACAGTTCAGAGTAATGGTGAGTGTGGAAAAGAGGTGAAGAAGAGAGTACAGCAAGGGTGGAATGGGTGGAGAAGAGTGTCAGGAGTGATTTGTGACAGACGGGTACCAGTAAGAGTGAAAGGGAAGGTCTACAAGGGGGTAGTGAGACCAGCTATGTTGTACGGGCTGGAGATGGTGGCATTGACAAAAAGGCAGGAGTCAGAGCTGGAAGTGGCAGAGTTAAAGATGTTAAGATTTGCTCTGGGTGTGACAAGGATGGACAGGATTAGGAATCAGTATATTAGAGGGTCAGCTTTGGTTGGACGGTTTGGAGACAAAGTCAGAGAGGTGAGATTGCATTGGTTTGAACATATGCTGAGGACGGATGATGGGTATATTGGGAAAATGATGCTAAGGATGGAGCTGCCAGGTAAGAGGAAAAGAGGGAGGTCTAAGATAAGGTTTATGGATGCGGCGAGAGAGGACATGCAGGCATTTAATTTAATTTATCCGGAATGACATATCTGACATGTTTGAGATCTCTTTAGGGTAACTAAATATTTAATATTTTCTAAGTCAACATAATAATTGTTTACACTACTAACATTCCATCCTGATATATAAAATACTATAGAATAATAACAGAATAATATAGAATTTCATATCTCTTTTAAGAAAATTCTCCTTATAATAATTTAACATATGGAGCTCAGTTGATATTGTTGGTTAAAGGTATGAGTGATAATCCAATAGATCTATCTTTATCTGTTGGATTAGGAATGACTTTTATTCCATGTTTAATGGGAAATTTTTATTTACTTGTATTTGATACTTTAGAATTAATGTTTTACAGAAGCACTTTTTAAAGCCTGACCAGAATTTTACCCTACTTGTATTTAAAGAAGAACATTAAATTACACTCCCAAGTTTACACACATAAAAATAGCATTCAATGTTATCAGAGAATATGGTATAACTACTATAATCAAAATAAAAAAAAAAATAAGCAAAATGTTTCTTGCAACAATAACTTGAAATGGATTTAACATTCTTATCATTAAATACTAATGGCTTAAATGATGCAAATAAAAGATCAAACTTACTAAAATATTTAAATCTAAATAAGGCACAGGTAGTATTTCTCCAGGAAATGCATTTTAAGACTAATGATAGCTTTATTTGGAACCCTAAGGACTATACAGTCTTAGCTCAATCCTCCTATAGAACAAAGACAAAAGGAGTATCAATTTTCTGGAAGGAAAAACAAAATCACTCCAAAAGTTATTTATAAATATGAAGACAAAGAAGGTCTACTAGTGTTTGTTATAATTACATTTAATAACAGAATATGGACCTTAGCTAATCTATATTGATTCCCAGGAATTGTAGCAGGAATGGTTATAAAACACCTAGATTTTATTTCTAACAATTATAAAGGAAATCATATACTGGGAGAAGACTTTAATTGTACCTTAGAAGCTTCTGAAACCACCTAGAAGTCTTTTTGCATAGCAACTATTTCAAAATCCTTAAAAAGATGGATTGATTCATTTAATTTAATAGACACTTTTAAAGTAAAAGATGATAAATCCTTATTATTTTCCCATTAAGGCCATAGATTTGGAACACAAACCAGAATAGACAAATTATTCGTAGTTTAAGATTTACAAACAAAAATCCTCAACTTCTCAGTAGTTCCATGCCTCTTCTCAGATCATGACTCTCTGAAATAGAGTTTAAACCTTTAATCCTTTCAACTAGAACTCCATCATATCTCATGAAAATTAAAGAATAAAGACCCTGGATGTTGTCAGAACTACAATTATTTCTTGAAATTAATAATACAATAGAAATCAGTAGAGTCATGGTTTGGGACTCATTAAAAGCGTATTTATTTGGTAAGACCCTTAGCTGGTACAAAAACAAAGTTAGAGAGTGGGAATCTGAATCATTAGACTTGCAAGTTAGACTCTTGACAACAACATCTAAAAAAAATATAATGAAATTCTAACACACAAAACTTGTCTAGCCTTGGAAAAATTATAAATAAACTCATTAGCCACCTCTCCCAGATTTCTACATAACTTATCTACACGAATTAAAATACAATCTAAAGCAAATAACATTAGTAGTATATATCATGAAAAGAAAGGGAAAAAAGTATCTGATATAGGAGACATCCTTGAAGCATTTCGATTCCATTATATGGAACACTTCAAAAAAGAAGATTTAGTTACCAACCAAATAAACTTAGATACAAACCTTATCAATATAAAAAAAATCCAGAAAACTTAAAACTAGACCTACAAAAACCTATATCCTACAAAGAAATTGTTGACAAGATAAAATAAAAACAAAGCTCCAAGGATAGATGGTATAATTATGGAAATTTGCAAACTCTTCCCTTCAACAGTAATCTCCCTTTTTCATAAAACTTTGCTGGAAGTCCAGTCAGAAGCAAAAATACCATCCTCATGGAAATATTCTCTCATAACACCAATTTTAAAAGATAATAAACCATCAGACCTTTGCACCTCATACAGACTTATATCATTACTGAATAATGATTACAAAATATTCATGCCAATCCTAGCTAACGGAATGAAAATCCCACTTTCAAAGACAATAATGATCAGAATGGATTTTTATATAACAGGCACACACATGATAATATTAAAAGGACACTTAGTCTTATAGATTATGTGAATAAAGAAGACAGAAAAACACTTGTAATCAGATTAGACATAGAAAAAGCCTTTGATTCCCTCAACTGGGAATATCTATTTAACATTTTAGCATTATTTGAATTTCCTTCTCCCTTTATCTTATTACTAAAAAATATATATTAATAACTTAGCCAACATTAAATTAGGTCATTTCATCTCAGAATCTATCCATATAATGAAAGGTACTAAACAAGGATGCCCCCTTTCTCCTATTTTATTTGCTTTGGCTATAGAAATACTTGCAGAAATAATATGCAATAATCCAAGAATAAAAGAAATAGAAGTATTTGACCAGTACATATCTGAAATAATGCTTTTTGCTGATGATATTTTATTAACCCTATCAAACTCCAGAGAGTCATTAGGAGAGCAAGAAGAAGTAATGGAGAAATTTTATAAGATTTCAGGTCTACACTTTAATAGATCAAAATCAAAATTTCTATTTTTAAATAAGAAAAAAGAACTACGTTACAAATAAATCCATCATATGAAAACAAGAACTTATGCCAAATTATTTAGGAATAGTGTTATGCAAAAATATAAATGGAACAATATTAATAAATTATAAAAACATTATTGAAACAATAAAAATATATATAGAAAAGTGGAACAAAATTATATTAACTTTTGAAGACAGATTACAATTAATAAAAAATGGTCTTATTGCCAAAAATACTATATGTAGCATTAGCAATACAGTTAATTCATGAAAGATGCTTTCTTAAAAAAATAAACTCATGTTTAATAAATTTTTTATGGTATCCCAAAAAGAATAGAGTAGCTCTAACTCATCACATTAGACCCTGGAAACAAGGAGGATTGAACTTCCCAGAAATAGAAACATATATAAAAGCATCTGTGCTTAAAACTACAATGGACTGGATAAACCCAAATTATTTTGCCAACTGGAAAGAATTAACAGTGGCTATATTAACAAATTAATTTAATCTGTTAAAAAAAATTTTTAATAGTAGACAAATCAAACAAACCCTGGTACATACTATGCATAAGTATACAATATAATATAACAAAACCTTCTAAAACAACATTGATTAATCATTACATCAATTCCTTTAGGAAACTTATCAATGCAAACATAGATCTAAAACTTTGGTTTGACCTTTTAACCCCATTTACCATCACTAAGAACTTTCCTCACAAAATATATAGGGAAACAATAACCTCCTGGGAACAAAATGGATTCTTATACTGGTTTCAATGTGTAAATAAATTAAATGTTTTAGATATATATATGATAAAAACTGCTTACAATATTCCAACAGGACTGGTTAACCTTACAAAGCATTCTAATGTACACTCAAGATTTATGCAGATTAATTCATAATTCCTCATTTAAAGATATTCCAAATCTAATAAGTTTTCAGTATGAATTTATATATAATAGTTGTGAAAGGAAAAATTCCATTTCAAATCTATATAAAGAGTTAATAACATATAAAACAATTCCCAAACCATCATACTGGCAGTTCTTAACAAAAGGTCAGTCATTGCTGTTAACAGAAGAAATTAAAACGACCATGCTACTAGAAGTTAATTACACCTCTAACACACAGTACTGGAAAATATTTAACTGGAAATACTTACACCAGATAGAATTGAAAAGATCAGTACTACTACAAATGTTTTTGCTGGAGATGTGAAAAGTCAAATAAAGCAGACTGGATTCATATTTTTTATGAATGTAATAAAATTAAATTATACTGGAATGGAATCATTTTTTACAAGCTTTATTTAATGAATCCTTTACATTAATTAAAGCATTGATTATACTAAATGCAAATGAAGGTCCCTACCTGAATAAGACAAATATGTATTTGTTATGGACAATACTTGCTATATCTAGGAAATGCGTATCCAGAAGGTAGAATTCAAATACACCCCCGACCTTGGAAGAATTCTACACTTTACTGAAGATAACTGCATCGATGGAAGTAAAAATCAAGGAACTACGAATCAATCCCAGGCCATTGGTAAATAATCCTTGGAAGAAAGTTATATCTTTGTTGGACACATTGCAATAATCAATATTGTATCTCTGATAACTGATCTGTTAATTCTATATTTAATAACATACAGTGTATATAATTGAAAGTCAGGCTATTGTAAATATTGTATGTGGTTGTTTAAAATGATATTTAAAAATATTATGTAAATGTTATTTTAATTGAAAATAAAAAAAATTTGAGGAAAAAAAGAATTTCCTTGAGTAATGACACTATTAATGGCTGACTAAGGGCAGCAATAATAAAAACAATATAGACTATGCCCCACACAGTAAATAGGGAAAATGCCTAACATAAAGCAGAAACAGTTTAAAATGTTGTGAAACTTGTTCTACAACCTGCACAGTACTGTAAACAGCAGCATGCACAGTCATGGTACCAAGAAAAATTTACTTGTCCTAATAGTGCCAAATAATTAAATATAAACCCTTAAATCAAATAGAAACATTTGAAAACAGCATAAATAAGCCTTCACTTAGAATTTTCTGTCCCTTGTCAGAAATAAAAAATTCTCCAAAGAAAATGCAAATAAAATAATTTGCAGTAAAATCACCATTTAACAACAAAAAATGGCTGTAGCTGTAGCAGTGTTAAAGCAGTCTAGATTTGATATAAATAAAGAAAAAGCAAAGAATGTAATAATTTCCTGTCAGAAGTTCAAAATGAAGTAGATAAACAACAGAAACAAGAGGCACAATTAAATTGCAACTCTACATGCATGAGGCAGTCCCTGGTGATGTCCTTACATTCACTGCTGCAGTATTCCTTACAAATGGGATTCTCTGCCATGAAGCCCACTGTCTGGGCAGTTTACCAAAGTCTACCATTGCTTTAAGGTACGCTGAATGTCACTTGCCCACTCCTTGCATGGTGTAGGGCATAAAGTTGATGTTCAGGAGTACCATCCTCAGAACTTTTTTGCCGCCAGTCCGAACACTGTTTTAATCATCGGTCTGTTACCTCCGTCTATTTTTTTTCTCGTTTTTCTGTTTGTTGGCTTTCCTGTGCTTACTCCTAATTGCTGGAGTCCTCACAGTTGCAGATAAGTACCAAGATGGATTTTTGATTACTTTTTCTGTTTGTTTTCTGCTGTTTGGGGTTAATGTCATCCAGGAAGGGTAAATGCCAGTGTGGCAGACTGATTCCCCATAAAGGCCGCAACAATAAGTGTCTTTTTTGCCTAGGTGCTGTTCATGACCATATGTCTTGTTCAATTTGTCAGGCATTTGTCCTCAAAACTCTTCACAGTAGGCTTTCTTCCCTTTCCTTGTATCTTGAGCACCAGCATCTTAAGCTTCTTGCTGCGGATACTATGGATGAAACTTCCTGCCCCGAGGGTCAGCTGTCAGGGAAGAAGAAGGTTCATAAGGTAAGACTAGAATCTTCCGCTGTCCAGCCTCTGCTGGGAGTTTCTCCTGAGGTTATTATGAACCCGGAGGCTCACCCTTTTTTTTGTCAGATTCTTCTACCATATCTGGGTTGGAAGCCGGTGAGGATCTGGCAGGCAGCATGTCTGATGAGGCTTTGCAGGCATCCATTTCAGGCATTCAGAGGGAACCACAGTTGACTGTTTCTGAGGGGTCTAGACAGGTTCTGCAGTTTCTCTTTAGGGAAGAGGTTCCTACCCAGTTGGGGAATGCTATCCTGAGTATAGGCCTTCTCAGGTTTCTATGACATATGTCCACTTAAAAAAGAAACAGAAAACTACTCATGTTTCTTCTGCTCCTATGGATCCACAAAGTGAGTGGCAGGCCTTTACACAGGAGTTACATAATGCTTTATTGTCGTTAAGGCCTCCTCATGGGGTTTCAGTTCCTGCTCTTCCTCGGTCCTCCTCTTCCCCTAAAAGGCCCAGAAGATTGTATTATTCTGAGGTGGATTCTGATGATGACTCTCTTGCTTATTCTACCCATATTCCTTCTCCTTTATAGTATGGGTCTGAGGAGAAGGATTCTCATACTCTAGATAATCCTTCTGAGGAAATTTCCTTTGAGGACACAATCTCTAGGATGATGGAATTTTTTAAGTGGGATTGTGCCCCAGGTTTTGGATATCTATAAGAGTTACTATGAGTTACTGCAGATGGAATCTCCTAAACCTGTGGCCATTCCTCCTGTCTTGCCTGCTTTATTGGATGTTTTTTCCATTGCCTCTAAAGCCCTGGATTCTCTGCCCCCTGCTCCCAGGAAGTCTGATAGGTTTTATAGGGTGCCTGAGGATTTTTCCTTTTTGTTTAAATGCCCTTCTGCTGACTCCTCCATTGTGTCTGTAGCCTCAGATAAGCCATCTCAATTGCTTCCTCCATCCAAGTTACTGCCTTCTGACAAGGACAGTAGAACCATGGATAGGCTGAGTAAGAAGGTTTATACAGGCTGGGTAAGAAGGTTTATACTTCTGCTACCCTAGCTTTTAGGGCTATTAATTATCCGACTCATATCTCTAGGTATGTCTTGGCTCTTCTTTCTCAGGCTTGTCAGATTCTTTCTGATCTTCCAAACTCTGAGAGTAAATCTTCTGCCCTTTCCTTGCTTGTGACTTCCTCTCAGGAGTTCATCATTCTATCAAATGTAGTTATGATGCAGCAGATGCCTTTTCTAGGACTGCTGCTTCTTGTTCAGTTCTGAGGAGATATTCATGGCTTTGGCTTCAGCCTTTACCCGATGATATTAAGGCTAAGTTGATGGATGTTCCTCTAGATAATACTTTTGTTTGGTGAAGCAGCTGCTGGTTTATTTAAGTCTCTTCAGGACAATGGGAAGGCTTTACAGGAGCTTAAGCATGTCTTTGTTTCTCCTGTGCCTAAATTTCAGTGAAACTACCCTTCTAAGCCAGCCTTTGTTCATAGGCAGTCTTGCCCTCCTTCTAAAGGTAAAAAGGGTAGTAAACAGCCTCCTCCTCCTGCTAAGGCCACTCAAACTGCTGGGATTCTTCAGCCTTCCTTTGCTGACAAACCAGGTGCTGTCTGACTATCCACCCATTTCCAGCCATATTCCTCTTTCTCTTCCTGTTTGGCTCAGAATCATGCAGGATTCCTGGGTTCTGTCAATCATTCGGCAAAGGTACTTCATGGTCTGGATTTCCCACCCTCCTTTTATGGGCATTCCTCAGCCTCCTGGGAAGCAACTTCCTTTTTTCCAGGAGGTTCTTCGAGACCTCTTGTCTTAGGGTACCTTTCAAGAGGTGCCGGTGTCCCAAAGGGGGAGAGGGTTTTGTTCAAGAATGTTTCTAGTGCCCAGAAAAGAAGGTACTTGGAGACCTATTCTAGACCTCTTCCATCTAAACACCTTTCTGAAGATGCCTTCCTTTTGGATATTGTCCCTTCAGTCCCTTTTTCCTCTCTTGCTCCCTCGGGCCTTTTTGGTGTTTCTGGACCTCAATGATGTTTATCTCCATATTCCGATCCATCCTGTTTTTAGGAGATTTTTGTGTTTCTCTGTTGCTTCCTGCCATTTTCAGTTATGTGCTTTGGCCTTTAGCCTTTCTACTGCCCCAAAGGTGTTCACCAAATGCCTTGCTTCTGTGATTGCCTTTTGTAGGCTTCAAGGGATTCTAAATATTTCCTTATTTGGATGACCTGCTGATTCAAGCATCTTCTCCCAGAGGTCCTTTTGCAAAATCTTCATTTTACCATTTCTCTTCTTCAGAGTCTGGAGTTCACAATAAACTTCAAAAAGTCTTCCCTGACTCCTCAGGATCATGTCTTTCTGGGGTTGCATGTTTCAATGGTGCCAATACTGGCATCCTTGCCTACTCCAAAGGATTAACTCTCATTTCTTTCTTTCAAACTCTTCTTCCCCTAGCCTCCATTACAGCAAGGGAGTCTCTGAGAGCTCTGGGGTTCATGGCTTCCACTATTCTGATGCTCCCTCTGGCCAAGCTTCATATGAGGAAGTTCCAGTGGTTTCTGAAGTCGGTGTGGCTTCAGCATGTCCATCCTCAAGACTTTCCTGTTCCTCTTCTCCTGTGTCTCAAGAAAGAACTTCTTTGGTGGATTCAGCAGTTGTCTCTAAATCCAGGGCTCCCTTTTTAGCCTCCTCTTCCCTCTCAGGATCTGTTCACAGATACTTCAGATGTGGGATAGGGAGGCAAAGTTTGGCTCCTTGAAGGTTCAGGGGGTGTGTTTGCCTCATCAGCAGAAGGAGCACATCAACATCAAAGAAATGAGGGCTCTTATGCTGGCTCTTCAGGCCTTTCATCATCTCTTCTCTCCAGGGCCTCTCAAGGTATTCACAGACAATGCCACAGTCATGTGATATATCAACAAACAGGGGGGGGTAAGAGATCTTATCATCTTTGCTGGCTGGCACTTCTGGTATGGGATATGACTAGCCAGTATTGGGTGACTCTTCAGGCAGTTTACATTCCTTCAGATCGTAAAATTGTGGCAGACAATCTGAGCAGGTCCTTCACTCAATCCCATGTATAGATGCTTCACAGGGATGTGTTTCTGGACATTGTTCACCGGTGCGGTACTCCTCAAGCAGACCTCTTTGCCTTCCCTCTGAACTTCCTCTGTTTTGTGCCAGAGTCCCAGGTCCACTGGTATGGAAGGTGGACACCCTCTCCTTATCTTGGAAGGGGATGTTTCTTTATGCATTCCCTCCCCTTCCTCTCCTTCCAAGAGTCCTGTTCAAGATTCAACAGGATGCTCACAAAACCTTGTTGGCCACAATAGCACTGGTACCCTCTACTTCTGCATCTAGCCAGGAGCAATCATCACAAGTTACCCCACAGGGTGGATCTCCTCACACAAGAGTAGGGGTCTCTCATCCATCCCCACCTGTTCATGCTTCAACTGACACTGTGGGTGATAGGGTTTTGATTCCTCATAGACACCATTTTTCTGACAATGTGCTGCAGGTCATGCAGAGGCCAGGAAACCTACTACTAGAAAATACTACTTGTCTAAATGAAAGAGGTTTTCTATTTGGTGTCATTCTCATGACCTATACCCACTTTCTGTGGATGTTCCTTTGGTTCTCTCTTATTTGTATGAGTCGCTCAATGCTGGTTTGGCCTATTCTTCTATTAAGGCCCATTTATCAGCTCTTTCTGCTTGTCTGCCTTTAACACCTTGTTAGCTTCTATATTTGAGGTTAAGCAATTTCTTAAAGGCAAGAACTCCCAGGAAGCCTGTTCCTCCTCCCTGGGATCTTAATTTCATTCTGGACAAATTGACTCAGGCTCCTTTTGAGCCTGCTGTTTCAGCTTCCTTGCAACATTGTTCTTGGAAAACAGTTCTTTTGTTAGCTCTTACTTCTGCCATACGGGTGTTTGAGTTGCAAGTCCTTAAGGCTTGTCCACCTTTTTTGATATTTCATGAGGACAGGGTGTTCTTGCTTACTAATCCTTCTTTCATGCCCAAGGTGGTTAATGAGTTGTCACAATCAGTTTATTAATTTGCCTACTTTTTTCCCCACATCGCAATCTGACAGTGAAAGGGTGCTGCATACCTTAGATATGCATAGACAGCTCAGATTTTATTTGGATAAAATTAAAGCTATCAGAACATCTGACCAGTTATTTGTTTCCTTTCATCCTAGGTTTTTAGGTTTGGCTGTTTCCAAGCAAACTATTTCCACTTGGATTTCAAAGGCTATTTCCTTTTGTTACATTTTTCATGGCAAGAGCCTTCCTTCTTCTGTAAAGGCTTATTCAACTAGAACTGTGGCTTCTTCTGGTGCTTTTTTCAAAGGCTTAGACACTAATTCTATTCTTGAAGCTGCTACCTGGACTTCTGTGCATACCTTTACCAAACATTACCTGTTGGATGGTATCTCCAGAGCTAGAGCTGGTTTTGCTGCTACCATTCATCATGGCTTTTGGAGGGTTCTGCTGCTTCCTCCTCCCAAGTTTCTTCTTGAGCTTTGGCACTCTCCCATTTGTAAGGAATACTGCAGCAGTGAATGTAAGGACATAGTACAGTTGTGTAAAATCTTACCATAATGGTAGATGTCCTTGCCTTCACCGCTGCAGTATTCACTCCCTCACTCCATCCCCCTGGTCTTTTTTCCTTCCTGAATGTGTAGGTTCTTCTTGTTTTTTCTTGGACTGTTGTTCCCATTGGGATAATCAGTCAACATCACCTTTATGCCCTACCCCATGCAAGGAGTGTGCAGGTGATGTTCAGCGTACCTTAAAGCAACAGTAGATTTTGGTAAACTCGCCAGACGATGAGCTTCATGGCAGGGAATCCAATTTGTAAGGAATAATGGAGTGCTGAAGGCAAGGACATCTACCATTATGGTAAGATTTTACACAACTGTACTTTCTACTGACATCGTAAAACTTCAGTTTCCCAGTATGAGTCATAAAATGTTTTAGAAAAGCCCAATAACTGCTTAACAGTATTAAGAATACAAACAATACAGTAGTAAGTTAGAATTCTCAGAGGAATTAACAGCAGTAAATTCAAATAAAAAGTTAATACACATATATTTTTAAATAAAACAGAAATAAATCAAAAGTATATAATAATAAAGAGGAAAGAAAGTTTCTAAAGAGAGCTTATCTAAGTCTGGAAGCTGGCATCCATCAACACAAGCTGGTGATGAGATTCAACTGCATGATTCCTACAGCTGGCAATTAAAGCCTGAACAGTTGACTTCTTGTGACAGGGGTTAGGCTTCCACTGATGGGAAGGGCTTAGCTGATCTAATTCTGGAATTTTGAGGTCTGGAATCCTGATAGTGTGGGTTTGTTCAGGCATAGAATCCATATGCCACTGATACAGTGTGAATGATAAACATGCTGCCTTAAAGAGTACAGTTCAGTTATTTGAATTCTGATGAAAGTTTCTTCTGTGGAACTGTAAACCTTATATTTATCTCGCTCTACACACACACACACACACACACACACACACACACACACACACACACACACACACACACACACATACAGAAAAAAACAGTATCATTGGAAGATTATAGAAAAATGTATGGTATCACATATACCAGATAATGCAAATAAGATAAACTTCTATCAAAACATAATGATGCAGTTTAAAATCTGTCTGAGTCTGACATTTGCAGTCCTTGTTTAGATGTTCATTTAATTTTTTATTGAAGGCAAGACAGCTTTGTTACTTCCCTGATATTGATAGGTAGACAGTATAACCTTCCTGAAAACTTTTTTCCAGGTGCACAAGTATATGTGGTTCTTTTAAAATCAAGGATACCCTGAATTACTGTTATTATTTTCTAACTGCAGGGCAGTAACATTTTAGGTGTTAGCAATTTTAAGGATACCTACTAATGAAGTGGATTTACCTGAGGTAGAGATACAGTTTATCTTTTGAAAACAAAATCTAACATTGCCTGGATTTCGAAAGGATGGCATAGCTTGAAAAATTATGTATTTTTTTTTAAATTTCTATCTTATCTGTTCCACATTTTTCTCAGATTGTGGATGCACATATGTTTAGGAAATATTTCTTCAAAGTCCTTTTAGTTCCATATTTTTCACTTAATTGTTGTTTTACCTACTAATTGTTGTTTTACCTAACAATTGCCTTTTTATAATAATAAGTTTAATAAAAAAAATGGAGAGATACTAGGGACTGTCTTTCTATAATAAGTTTAATAAAAAAATTGGAGAGATACTAGTGTATTTTGACAGATTTGGTTGTAATGTTCTGACTTCAACAAATCACAGAAGACAGCTGTTTTTTATTTATTATTTATTATTTTTATTTTTTTTATTATTTTACATTTGTTGACCGGGCTAGTCTAGCTGGACATATATCCGTTTTCAGTAGAGGCCCGGGGAGAAAAGCTCCAATTTCATGAAGTAAGAAAGCAATTTACAGCAAAAAAGCAAAGCAGATTACAAAATACAATGGTAGGCTTGTGTAAGAATGTAACAATCAAAAAAACAGTTAGCAAGCACAAGGCAAGTTAACCAAAGACAGCTGGTTAACAATACAAATTTCCGGAATGCAACATACTAAAGTTAGCATAATAATAACTTAAGAAAATATCACAAGATGGTCAAACATGCAGAGGGAAGATAAAACAAATTGTTTTAAATATAATATAAAAGAAGTAGCTGGCATCAATTAGTTATAAAATTTAGAGGGACAGTTAGGGTAAAGTGAGGGAAGGTAGGAGTAAGGGAGAAGTAATTTCAGTCGGGTTTAGTACAAGGACAAAGCCACTGAGTTTTAAGATATTCTTTGATGTGTTTTTTGAATAGGGGTGTGGAGTTTAGGTTAGTTATTTCTTGAGGGAGCTGATTCCAGATTTTCCCAACAGAGTTTGCAAATAATGAGTCACCAGCTTTATTGTATGATTTAGTAGAGGCTACTAGAAGTTTATTAGCAGAGTAGCTAGGTTCTTATAAGGTGAGATAAGTTTTGTAAGGCTTGGGGTAGCTTCTGGATAGTGAAGGGACTTATGAACGATAAGTAGTTGCTGATAGAGTAAGTGGTTATTTAGTTCTAACCAATCAAGTTGCAAGAGGTTGAGACAATGGTGAGTTCTAAAGGGAGTAGCTGAAATGAATCTAGATATACTATTATAACAGGTAGAGAGTTTGGTCAAGTTATTCTTTGATAAGTTAGTATATATAGCAGTGGCATAGAAAAGGGTAGAGATCAGGTGGGTCTGGGCAATGGTCTTTCTAGCTGCTGCAGTAAGAAAGGGTTTAATTAGAGAGTACCTATTTTTTGTTAACTGATTTAATGGTGTTGTTAATATGGTCATCAAAATTAAGACGGTTATCAATAGTTACACCTAGTAGGCGTGTGGTCATATCTGGGTTAATACAGGTAGCATTATTAGAGGAGATGGTAAAGAAAGGTGTGGAAGATTTGTGAGTAGGAGTGAAGAGAAGAAGTTTTGTTTTTTTGGCATTAAGAAGAAGGGAGTGTTCCATAAACCAATTTTCTACATTGTGGAAGACTGTTTGGGTGAGGGACTGGAGGGAGGACACATTATTAGCAGAACAGATTAAAGTTGAGTCATCAGCATACTGAATGCAGATGGCTTGAGGTGTATTCAAGTGTAGGTCATTTATAAATAAAGAAAAAAGAAGGGGACCTAGAATAGAGCCTTAAGGAACTCCAATGTTTACTGGTAGTAAGGAAGAAAGGTTGTTTTCCCATAGCACTGCTTGTTGCCTGTTTTGGAGATAGCTCCTAAACCATTGAAGTGCTTGTGAGCCAAGAGAATATTGATTTAGTTTATCAAGAAGTATGTTATGGTTAACCATGTCAAAAGCTTTTGACAAGTCTAGAAATAGAGCAGAAAAAAAGATTGTTGTTTTATTGTTATTTATGGTGTCTGTGAAAGAGAGGAGGGCAGTTGTAGTGCTATGGGAAGGTCTGAAACCATGTTGACAATTGGCTAGTAATCTGTTTTGTAGAAGATAGTTGAGAAATTGTTTGTGTATGCATCTTTCCATAATCTTTGCTAATGGGGAGAGTAAGGCAATAGGTCGAAAGTTTGAGAATTCAGTAGAGGAGCCACCTTTATGTAGAGGAATTATATGAGATATTTTCCATACGGTGGGAATTTTCCCCTCAGAGATAGTCCTATTAATAAGTATGGATATGGGGTAGTCTATAGCTTCTGCAGCAATTTGTAGGTATTCGGATGGTAGTAGATCAGCGGATGGAGTACAAGGTTTAAGTTTCTTGAGAAGTTTGTAAATAAGAGATGTAGCTACAGGTTGAAGGTGAAAGGCATTCAAGGAGGTGCTAGGGGTATTTGTCAAGTTAACTGTGGATGAGGGTAATGAATTAGCCAGGGTTTGAATGACTTCTGTAAAATATTTGTTAAAGGCATCAGGGATCTGGGTGGAATTGTTAAGGTTAAAGCCTGAAGGGGTAGGAGTAGTTGGATGTCCTGGTTTAAGAAGTGTGTTAATACCTGACCAGAACTTTTGAGGGGTATGTTGAGTGGATTGTTGAAGGTGTAGATAAAATTCCTTTTTGTCTGCAAGAGTATCTTTCTTAGTAGCATTTCTTAATTGTTTAAAGAGGAGGTGATCTGATGGACATTTGGTAGCTCTCCATTTAGCCCACATTTTTGCCTGAAGTGTTGTAATCTCTTAAAATGACATGAGACTTGTGAATAATCCAATATCTATCTGAATTCCTTTTAACACTGAAAGTTATATAACACTGAAAGTTATGTAGTTACCATAATGATAGATCTATGTTGTTTGATTTCATCTAGTTCAACCTGTGTGGGACTTCAGATTTGATTTGGATCTGACACTGGCCAATTCCAAAGTCTTTAGCCCTCTTGGCTCTGCCTCCCATACCCATAACTCCCCACTTCTCACTCTAATCCTCAGATCAACTTTGCTTCATGAGAACCACTTCCAACATACATAAAGTTCTGGAAATATACACTGAAGAAGAGATTCTTAACAAGGAGGTCACCGGACTCCAGAAATAAGGAACAAATGACTTCCAATGTCCAGTCATCTCAGAAGGGAAGGCTCATCATGTCAACAAAAAAGCAAGGCAGGGACTGAGTTCAACCAGATGAAGACAGACAACATGGATCTATCGGTATGGTAAGTACATAACTTTAATATCCAATGTTATCTGTTCCGTCTGGCTTTAACCTGTGGGACAGAGACACCAGTCATGAAGGACGAGCCAAGGAAGGATATTCTGGAACACAGTAGAACCAAAAGAAGCCCTAGATCTAGACTAGATATCCAGCTTATAATGTGACACAAAAGTGTGGTGACCCAGCCAAGTAGCAGCTGTGCAAACGTCATCCATTGATACCCTAGAAAAGAAAGCTGTAGAGGTAGCAACAACTCTTGTTGAATGACATTTAGGCTTGTGTGGAAGGGCCTTGCCTTTCAAGGAATATTCAAACAAAATACAACCAGAAAGCCACTTGGATAAAGTCACTTTAGACACAGGTAAGCTCAGCCTGGATTTTGGAAAATAGACAAATAACTGACTGGATTTTCTAAAAGCTTTGGTATGGTCCAAATAGAATCTCATTTCCTTAAGTGCATCCAAACAATATAAAAGGTATTCACCTTTACTGCAGAAACTGGAAAACAAGACAAGAAGATAAACAGAACTGTTAAAGGTTATTCTCAGCAGCTACCTTTGGCTGAAAAGAAGGGTCCTTATGAAGAGAAACCCTGTGTTTATGAAATACCAAGTAAGGAGGTGAAGAATCAAGAGTTTACAACTCTAAAACCCTCCTCGCAGAAGTAACTTCTACCACAAAAAATGTTTTCCAAGATAAAAGCTTCAAGTTAGAAGTAGGTAAAATTTCAAATGGAGGGTCTGAAAGTACTTGCAAAGAAAATCTCAGGGAGGCACTGGATCCTAAACTGAGGGACATAGCAAAAAAGGTACTCTTGAGGAATGCTATGGAAATCTTGAGGAAAGTTAGAGGCATTATTATCCCTGCCAACATGAATATTAAAAATAGTTGCCAAATTAACTTTAATCACAGAAAAACTGGAGCCTAACTGAAATAACTCAGCTAGAAAATCCAAAACAGATTCCAAAGGAGTGGAGAAAGGATCCAACCCCTTAGATTCTGCCCACATATTGAACATCCTCCATTTACTGAAATACATCTATACATCTTAGTAAATTGCTTTTTGTATTATCCACTTCAAAACCACAATAAATCCAGTAAAGCAAACCCCAACTCCAGAAAGGAACCACACTTATTACCGTGCTAATTTGTTAGCAATTTAAGGTTAGGTATAAAAGAAGCACCATTTCTGTATGTCAGTTTTTTTCTGATGTAGTCTTTGTCATGACAAAAAGCTAATTTTATGTAGTATTCAGCTTTTGCTTCTACTGTACTGGTGCAGTTCCTTTCTGGAGTTGGGCTTCGCTTTACTGGATTTATTGTGGTTTTGAAGTGGATTTTATTTCCAGGTGATTCTACTGTTTTGGTGGTTTTGATATGACAATATGTGAACAACAGCCTGCGAAAGCTTGGGATTTCTGGCAATCAAGGGAACTGGAAGAACTATGTGGTTAACCTTTGGGACTGAAGTTTGGGGGGATCTAGACCTGCTGGATGAAAAATGAGATCCAGAATGGAATCCACTACACAGGGGGTACTTCAGAAAAGGCCAAAGGAAAGGAAACCACGCCTAACAAGGCCAAAAGGGGCTATGAGGATCATCATAGCTCTGCATAGGACTGCTTTGTGAAGAAATGTGATTATCATGGGAACAGGGGGATAAGCGTAAAGAAGCCCTGGAGGCCAAGCAAACACCAGAGCATCCCTGCGTGACTGTCCCAGAGGGGGAACAATGGTGTAATAACTGTTGCACTTGGTGTTTAATGGAAAGGCAAATAGGTCACAACACAGAGTACCCCAATGATGAAAAAAACTGAGCTGCAACCTTCAGATTTAGGGACCACTCATAAGGTAATATAATGCTCCTGCTGAGACTGTCGGCCAGAATGCTGGATTTCCTCAGGATATGCATTGCTACCAGAAATGACTGAGAAGAGATCACCCATTTCCAAACCCTCCTGGACTCCTGACAGAGAGGATAAGAATGTGCTCCCCACTGTTTGTTGCTATACCAGACAACAGGCATACTATCAGTCTGTATCGCAATCACATGTCTGGGAAGGGCATCCTGAAAAGCATGCAATGTAAGGAGGGCTGCTGTCTTCTAAAGGATATGGATATGAATGTGAGCCTCTGCAGACAACCAGGACCCTTGAACCATCCTTTTATATGCCCCACCCACTACTGTAGGGAGCCATCCATGGTGACGATGGCCAAGGGAGATGCCATCACATATGGTTTCCTATCAGTTACAAAGGGAGTCTGCAACCACCAATGAATTTGGTCACGACGCACCTTTATTATTATTACATATTATGTATTATTATTACATATTATTTATATGGTTTGGATGTCTGTCTAATCATGACAAAAATGGGTTACATTAAATAGTCAGGTCTGCCAAAATTATTGTTGGTGCTAGCTTGCCCTCCTTATAGGACATGTATTATTCCAGAGTCATGAAAAGGGCAGGGAAAATCATCAGCAACCCTTCACATCCAGGCCACCATCTTTTTGAACTGTTACTATCAGCCAGGTGTTATAGATTAATATGCACCAAAACAAGCAGATATAAGAACAGTTTTTTTTTCCACAGACCATCAAGCTCATAAACGGTTAACTCAGCTTATTAGGGTGGGCATTCTTTTTCCCAAGCCTCTGAGGATTCTGAATATTGTTTACATATTATTAATAATACTTGTTTTTTTCAGAATTTATTTCAGTATTTCTTGCACTGAGTTGCACTTTGCACCTTGTATGTATATGCATATTTTCTTTTTTGTCTTGTTCTTAATAATTGTATGTATGTTGTTTGATTTGTTCTTAATGTGTGCATGTCATTTATGTAATTCATACTTGGAGAGTCACTGAAACCAGAGTCAAATTCCTTGTATGTGTGCACACTTGGCCAATAAATGTGATTGTGATTTTGATTATTAACTGTACTGGAAAGTCCAAAGGATGAGTAAGGAAGGACCACTGAACGGCCAGATGCCATTGCAAAGTCTTCATATATCTGGCTAAAGGAACCAACCCTTTGGGCACTGCCATTTGACCTTGAAGTTTCATCAATGCATGAGCCAGAAGCTTTGAGGTTGCAAGCACTGACAAGATCAGAGAACAAAGCCTGAAAACTCTGGAATTGGCTGATCATGTCCAAGTGACACCCTATGAATTCTAAAACTTGCACAGGCTGGAGGCTCTATTTTAGGATAATTGATTAAGATGCCTAAATGGTTGTACAGTTAGAAGACAGAATCCCCAGCCATGATCAATGATGCCATTGTGGGGGTGGTGATGAGCCAATTGTCTAGGTATGGAAAGACCTGGAATCCCTGCAGCTGGTGACAAGCTGCACACACTGCCATGCACTTGGTAAATACCGAGGGGGCTGTGGTGAGACAAAATGACAGGGCCCTGAACTAGTAATAAATGGCTACTAGCCTGAAGTGCAGAACCCCCCTGAAATGCCTGTCTGTGTTGATGTGATGGTAAGTGTCCTTTAGGTCTATCGAGCACATCCAACCCTCCTTCCTCTGAACAGGAAAAATGGACCGCAACATGGCCACTCAGAACTTGGTCTTTTTGATTAAATGATTTAGTTTGCTTAGATCCAACACTGGCCTGAGGTCCTTGTTTTTTTTTTTTTTACTAAAAGAACCTGGAGTAGACCCCGGATCCTTTCTGGTCTGGTGGGACCTATTGATTGACTTGATTTACAAGCAGCTTGTATATCTCCACAGCTGCATGTAGTCTCTGATGGGGTGGAACATCTGGATGACATCTTTGATGACAGTTTGGAACTTCTAAAAAGTGATGTAATAACCTCTGGATACAACTCAACAATCATAAGTCTGACATGATGGCCTCTTAAGCTTTTGGATTAAGAGCCAACTGATCCTCAACTGGCTCCAGAGAAGAGTAGTTGAGCAATATTTCAGGGTTGCTGAAAGGGCCCACTGAAGAAAGCCCCATGGAACCCCTTATTTTGTGAATCACACCTGCCCTGTGGGCAGTGTCCACTATGATTCCCCCTGTCCATGGGAGGAACCCTCTGAAGGAGCATCCAGGGAAGAGTGTTGTGACTTTTTGAAGAAGAGATGCTTACTCCCCTTCTACTTCCTTGACAAAGGTCCACTGAGGGGTAGCAAAGCATACTGCAATGGTGGACAGTGTCTTTCCATCCTGTTCACTCATTGTCAGAGTATCTTTAACTTTTGGCCCAAATAAGCAAATACCATCAAATAGGGCATTGACAAAGGACACCTTGAAGCAATCCGCAAAGTTGCACAGGTGCATCCAAGCATTACACCATATAGCAATACATCTAACTGTTTGAGATGCTGCATCAGCCATGTTTAAAATGAGCCTCATGGAAGCATTGGAGATAGAAAGCAGGACAGACAAATGAGTCTCCAGTGTCTTCTGTGTTTCCTGAGACTGCTGCATCTTGAGGGTTCTTGACACTTCAGACACAATATTTCATTGAAGTCTTGTCAAGTGTGAGAGGTAATTAAGATCTCTCAGCATGAAAGTGGATGAGACATAGGAGTGCTTCCCTAAATGATCCAAAGCCCAAGACTTCCTGTTCAGGAGGTGAACCAAGGAGCTCTCCTCAGAAATCTTCTTCTTGGTGGCTGCTGCCACCACAATAGCATTGACAGACAGACCCTTACTCCAGTGTAGCCTGTCCTGTGGTTTGTGAGAATCTTATCTGGCATCTTAGGCATAGGCTCCATTGTGTCAGGTTCCTTCCTCATCCTTTTGGACACAAGGTCTATAACAGTGTTCTGAGGGGGAAACCATCCAAGGCATGGATGAACCTACGCTGAAGGCCTCCAAAAATACTGAGTCCTCTGGAGAGGACACTTCAGTGACCTAACCTCCATGCTGGCAAAGTAGCACCAATAAGTCACCAAAAGAGGTGTCATTACATAGAGACTTAGGGGAACCCTCTCCTTCCTTGAGGTCAGTATACTCGCTGAGAGACTCCTCTAGGCAGTCAAAGTGTTTCCTCTTACACTTCATCTTCCCTTAAACCTCACAATCTGACAAACCTGGGGAGGAAGGGGAAGAGTTAGGAAGTCCTCCATGGGGATAGAATGAAGGTTCACTGATCTAGGGTGTCCAGGAGCAGACTAATGACTAGTTGCAGGTACTGATGAAAAAGGGGAATGGACATGAGCTGGAGAAATCTGACCCTTCTTCAGACAGGAGAACATCCTCCCTACAACACTTGCTGAGGCAGAAGCTGGCCTCTCAGGGCCAAGGGTCTCATAACCTGAAGGTACCAGAGACATCCACAATCCCAAGAGAGCTACTACTAGCCTAACATTGAGATCAGCACTGAGCTGTCCAAAACTTTAGCTGGAAGTGGAAGGGAAGATCTTGAAGCAGAAACTATTGACCCCAACACGCTTCAATGCCATGGCTCTAAGTTTCCGACAGCCCTGAAAAAGTCAGAGTCAAAGCAACCAAGGAAATGGTCAGAGTCAATGATGGCCAAGCTGTCGGATCTGACTCAGAGGTGGAAAATCAGATGGCCCTAAAGACCTCAGATCCAAAGGACCAAGGGTGGAAGCCAAAAGGATGGAGCCTAGGGTTTCAGTACTGGACCTGGACCTGATTGGATTAGGCCTAATTGCATCTGTAAAAAGGACCTCATCAGCTGCTCCATTTTGGAAGTTTCAATGCTGACCACCAACCTTGACTGAATGGATGAGGCTACTGAAAGGGACTTGTTAGGTCTTTCAGATGAAGGAGACCCCTAAGCTGGATCTGAGCTGAGGAGACTCATAACCGGGGTGGGGACGGGGAAGGCTCTGATGGGATGAGTGGCAAAAAGAGGGATGCTAACATACCAGAAACTGCATCTATGACAAGGAAGGGGCTTGGGAAGTTCAGAGCCAGTGCCTTGCTGGTTTTTGGCATTCATGGGGATTGAATCTGAGAGGTTGGGGCCAATATCAGTACCGGGACAACCAAGGCACCCAAAAGTCTTGGGACCTTTGAGCCCAGTGAACCTGAGGAGGCAGGATCAGGAGCAGAAGATGAAGAGGATCTCTTCTGAGCACCTTTGGAAGATCTGGAGTCCCACTGTCTGGGCTTCTTGGACCTGGTCTTCAGAGCTGAGGGAGAAGCAACCGTAGAAACAGAAGAAGGAGAACCAAAAGGGAGAAGCCCTTTGAGGTCCAAATTGGTCTTCGCTCAGTGATGGGCAGAATTCTGAACTCCTCACAAATGGAACATTCTGAATTCAGGTGCACATCTCCCAAACAGTAAATGCACTTCATATGTGCATCCTGAGAAGATAGCTTGTGTCTGCAGGACACACAGTTTTTAAAACCCTTGCCCATAAAAAAAATAGAATAAATGAACTACCAAAGACCACAGACCACAAAGATCACTAGCTGCTAAGTGAAAAGACAACAAGAAGGCCAAAAAGGTGGAAAGTCCAAAAGCCTGAATATTTAGCTTACTAGCAGTAAGCTGGAATGAGGTCCCCAACACTACAAATTTTTGCATTTCAGTTAAAGCTACATATAACAAAATAAATAAAAAATGGATTTTCATGTATACCCTTCCAGTGAACCAATAAAAGGTGTTCATCAAAATTGCTAAAAACAAAGACAATTTCTACAAGGGCAAACAACAATGTCTAAAAACTAATTTATTAAAGTACTATCCTTCCAGTTTTTTGTTCTCTTCAATAATTAATCTATTTAGTGCCACTCAGATGTTAATCCATCATCTAATGGAACAAATCACTGTTGTAATGACATTTATACCATCATATGTAGAGTATCAGGTTAACAAAATATATTTGTATATATTTCTGCAACAATAAATTCATTTGTAGCTATGTAAGTGAACAGATTGTAGCCTAACTTTCACTACAAACTAGTCGAATACTATACATATATATATAAGCACACAATTAACAATCTAACAGTTATGTAATTTAAAGTGAAGTATGGAGGTTCTGTACACACAGATGAAACAAGAACAGCAAGCAATTATACAGTCCATAGCATAAGATAGATAGTCTGTCTAAAGTGTAAAAGATAAAAAAGGACAATATATAAACAAGTTCAGTACAAAAGTAAACCTCATCTACATTTCTTCACATGAATACTTATTTGCTGATTGAGCATGGCTATTTAATTGACTATCTTAGACATAGTTGGAAAAAAATGTTTTCAAGATAGGAAAGAGAACTGATGACTAAAGCAGCAGTGGAACCAAATTCATGTGGCTTTCAAGGTAAGAAAAGGTTTTGATTCAGGATACATGGAATATGAAATCAACAGCAGTGTAGACGTCAAGATGGAGAACATGCCAAAGCCCTGAATGATCCACTGCAGTCCTAAATTCACTTACTAACACTTTTTTGATATGGCTGCATGGCTGTCAATCATTCTCTTGTGAAGTCCATGAAATGACAGAGGAGAAAACATACTTTGATTGCAAGATGTCAGTTCTATTTACTTCCTAAGCTTGACATGGATACATGCAGTTCTATTTATTTCTTAAGTTTGACATGGATAAATGACTGCTGAAAACTGCATTATCAGTATTTAAAAGAGAAGCATAAAAACAGATTTTACTGCAGATACAAATAGTTTGATCCAGATAGTCTATTATCCCCTTAAATGATAGATTGGGTCCATACCTCTCAACCTCTTACAGCAAGAAATCTGGACAAAGCCACAAATAATGGATGGACAAAGGCTCCAAAAATAGGAATACTTTTTTAAATATTGCTCTTATAAACTTAGAAAGTTGCTAGAATAACAGGTTTTGGAATAGCATACATTTTCTGAAGTGTATCCAGTCTATAATTTGTCTGTCATTACTTTCTGACTTCAACCCTCAACAATTTGCCAATTATTTAACAGAAAACCATAATTTTATGAGAAATAGACCAAAATATGAGGCAAAAATCTAGATATTATATGATTGGGTCTGTGGTATCTGCTTCTAAAATGATGGCATTTTACAAAATAAATGTGATGACAATAGACTTTTATAATAATAATGCTAATTACTGCCACTGTAGCTCTTGTTGGATATAAACATGATCTGATGTTGAAAGAAAAAAAAAATACATTCAAGCACATTTATGAAGTGTATATGTATTATTTGTATTAGAAACTTTTTGCCAAATGTAGGCCATGCTTCAGCTCAGCAGGAAATGCAATCTATTTTGCAGGAAGAGGGAGCCTGCAAAATGTTCTTTTTAAGCCTGTTTGTTATAGTTTTCACCCACAACTTTGGCTTTATAAAACAATTTTTTTTTCTCAAAAAATTTTTTATTAATTATATGAATAGCAAGACAATTAAAAGATTATACATAACAAGAAGGCATAAAAGAACATATAACAATTCATCTAGTGATAACAACCTTCCTGAGATTTTGATAAATTATTTAGAAATAAAACATACACCATATGTACACTATATACAAGTTAGGCAACCTGAGAGAAAAAAAAAAAAAAAAAAAATTAACATTAACTATTTAATATGTTTAGAACCTTTTCTAACACAACCTTTCTAATAGCTTTTTTTTGGACTCCCACCTAAGTATCTTTGAGCATCAATAAATTTAAAAGCCATTTTCTGGAAAGTAACCCATTTTAATTTAGAGCGATCAATCCAATTTTGTATTATATAAAGTTTTAGTAATGAGCAAATAAAATGATAACATGAATATCAACTTTTGAAAGATGAATCAATGGAATATGTAGAATAGCAAATTCCCACAACGTGGATTTTGATATCCCATTTTCTGCAGTCTGACTTTCAAAGATGTCCACAATCTGTGAGAAAAATGACAATACCATAGAATATAAAGGAGGTCTGCTTGGGGATGAGAACAGCATGAACACGAAGGGGACTTATTTGGGTTAAATTTGTTTAATTTGATTGGGGTAAAGTAGGCATCATTATTAATCATTAATTGTGTGTATGCTAATTTTTAAAAGGGATAAATTCCTTAGTGTGTCTAATAGCCAGGACTTTCTGAGATTCTGACAATTGGGAATTATAATTCAACCAAACATTAGATAAAAGACAGTTGTGGTCCATCATTAAAGAATTAATTAATTTATATGAGTTTGAGAGCATTTTATCAGATGATGAAAGTATTTTGATAATCGTGTTAAGGTTTTTCAATTGTGAGTCTATGGGGACCAGACATACAAATTTGTTTTTAATTATTGCTCTTAGTTGTGTAAGAATTGGTGAGTAATTCCAGTTTACTTTCAATAACTTACGCCAGTCAGATAAAGGCAAGTCAAGATATTTCAAAACATCTCCTACTTTTAGATTTTTAATTAAAGGATAGTTTGTTAAGTTCAAAAGTTTATTGTCCAATAATATATTTGGGTTTAGATGAATTGGCTGAACATGGTGCGAGATCTTTTCTAGTTTACACATTTTGAGTAAGGTTTGGAAATCTCTAATCTTTTGTTTAAATACTGTAGATATATTTTTAATAAATAAACTATCCAGAGAGATAAAGGGAATAGCTTCAGGATTTAAATTATTAGAAATGACATAATTATACCATAATTTTATCCATAAAGAGTGATTTGGATAAGAAGTGTTATTGAATTTAGAGATAGTAAGAAGTTTATTGGATGAGACAATCAAATAATAGAGATAAAGATTAGGTAAACCCAAACCTCCTTGTCCTTCGAAAATGCCAATCTAGAATAGGAAATTCTAACAGATTTAGGGAACCATATGAATTTTGCCAAAGCTTTATTTACAGACTCAAAAATTTTTGAAATTATCTGATCAGATGATGAGAATTGGTAAAGAAATTTAGGCAGAATATTCATTTTAATAATGGCCACCCTTGAAAGAAATGAAAGGTTTAGATGCTTCCATCTGTCCATATCAGACAATATAGAGTTCCATAATTTATTAATATTATTTTGAAAGGAAGATTTATTATTGTGTTCTAAATTGATTCCTAAATATTTTATATTATAAGTAAACTGAAAATGATCGTCTGGAAACAAAAAAGATTTGTGTGCTAAATGATTTAAGGGAAAAATATGAGTTTTTGTAGAATTTAAAAGATAGTTGGAAACCAAAGAAAAATAATCAATAGAATTCATTATTTTTCTGTAATCAGATAATGGAGTTTGAAAGTAGATTACTAAATCATCCACAAAAGCGGAGAAATGAATATTAGTATTAAGAATTCTAGGGATGTTATGAAAAGTATTTTGAGTAATAAACAATAGCAAAGGTTCTAAATAAATGTTGAAAAGAAAAGGGGACAATGTACAACCCTGTCTTGTTCCTTTAGTGATCTTTATCGGAGCAGAAAACTGACCATTAATGTATAGTCTAGTAAACATATTCTTGTATAAAACTTTTAAAAAATTATAAAGAATAAGGAATATTAAAACATAACATAGTTTGAAATAGAAAGTTCCAACATACTCTGTCAAAGGCATTTGATGCATCTATAATCAAAGCATATATAGGGTTTGGATTTTTCTTAATGAGATGAAGTATAGTCTCTAAAGATAGAGTATTATCCCAAGCATGTCTCTGAGACATAAAACCTGATTGATCTGACGAGATAATTGAGGGTAAAATCCGTTTCAATCTGTTAGCCAGAATAGATGACAGAATCTTAATATCCACGTTAATTAAAGAAATGGGTCTATAATTTACTGGGTCAGATTTATCTTTATTATTTTTTTAGAATTAGAATGGTTTTGGATGTGTTCCAATGAATATCTGAGATATCATTAACTCTTATGTGATTGTAAACTTTAAATAGAAAGGGAAGAACTACCAATTTGAAAGTTTTGAAAAATTCTGGAGTAAAACCATCAGGTCCCGGAGATTTACCCAATTTAAGATTATCTATTGAATCCGAGATTTCTTGTACCGATATAGGGGTAGAAAGTAGTTTTTGCTGATTATCATTAAGTTTAGGGAACTGCAAAGAGTCTAAAAAGAATTTTGAGTGATTATCTTTAACAGAATTAGAAGAACCTGAATATAACTCAGTGTAAAGAGAGGTGAAAAGTTGAATAATCTCTTCATCAGTATTATATAATCTGTTATTATAAGATAAAGATGTAATATTTGGATTTCTGAAGTTAACTTTAATAATTCTCGCTAACAATTTAGATGGAACCTGGGCCCACTCTGAATATGAAGCAAGTAGCTTTTGTTCAGCTAAGGAGAGGTTATTTTGGTGAAGCAGAATTAAATCTTTCTGACAATCAAAAATTTGTTTTTCTAAAGTAGCATCATAGTTCAGACTAAGATGATTTTCCAACGAAGAAATTCTTGATTTTAAGAATTCCTCTTTCTTAAAGTATTGTTTTTTGAAAAAAGCAGCTTTACTAATAAATAAACCTCTTAATCTTGCTTTACATGCAGCCCATTGTATGTCATAAGGAATGTCAGATGATTTAAGACTATTCACCATTTCATTTAGGATTTCTGAAGCTTGTTTGCAAATATCTTCATTTGACAATAAGTTATTATTTAAGGTCCACTTATTAAACATAGTTTTATTTTTGATATTGGGTTTTATGTTCAATTTTAGTGAAATTCTTGAGTGATCCGAAAAGAATCTGGGTTCTGTAGTAAAGTCCACAATATATTTTGAAATATAATCTGAAATTAGAAAGAAGTCTAATCTGGACCACGAATGATAGCACTTAGAATAATAAGTATATATATCATTCTTGTTTATACTTTTAACAGTGCGGAGGGGATCTATTAAATTATATTCTGTCATCAAATCATTTATAGCCAGAGTAGATTGAAGATTATAGGTGACAGTGGAGCGGGAACGATCAATTACAGGGTTTATAACTGCATTCCAGTCACCACCCACTATAATATGATGATCCTTATAGGATGCAAGAATATTGTAAAATTTTTAAAATGAGCAAATGTTGTGAATTACATGGGCCATATAGATTTAAAATTAATAAGGGTTTGTCCAAACCAGCAATAGAAGCGGTAAATAAGCACCACCTCCCCTCATCATCAAATTTCTCATCAATAATATTCCCAATGAATTTTTGTTTAATGATTATAGCTACACCTCTGGAGTTAGATGAGTCACCTGAAGCTATAATCTTTTTGATCCATTTTTTTTTTAACTCTTTATTCCAATCAATACGTGGAATATGGGTCTCTTGAATAAAACAAATGTTAGCCTGTGATTTAAAGATCATATGAAATAATAGTGACTTTTTCGCTTTATCTTGAATGCCTCTAACATTCCAAGAATATAAAATTATGTCAACAGGCATATTCTACAAGTATAATCATTATTGATGCTATAAAAGTGAACTCAAGGTGCAAATCCAACACAACATTAAAAAGAAGAAGAAAAAAAATAAAAGAAAAAAACAGTCTTTAAGTATTCAAGCAAGTCATCAAATAAAATTTGTTGAAAAAAAAAAGAAAAAAGTTTTTTTAAGAACCATGAAATGTATAATAATAACCTTTATCCTAACCCTAGTGCCTACCCACCAATCCCCTTGTGATAAAGGAAGAGCAGAAGAACATAAAAAAACATTGTAATTATAGATAATAATAACCTCAAGTTAGAATACAAATTACTCAAAGGAAGCCTAACATAACATAAAGTCCGAGTAATACTACTAAAAATATATACAAAATTAACTAATTTCAAGACGTCCAACATGCTTAATCCCTACTTCTAATACTAATCTAAAGCTCCTATCCTTAAATTGAAATTTATAGTGATTAACTGTATTTCCTCAAGTATTTCAAGAGAAAGAGAAACAAGTAAATAATAAATAAATCACACTCTGCTTAACTAGAACACTCTATCATAAGAAGTAATACAATTAAAACTGAAAGATATGTAAGATAACATATATAAGTATAACAAAACCAACTGGTAACATTATAATATAAGTAAATAAGCATAGCATTACTGAACTAAAGCTAATAGTCATGCACTATCTACTGAACCTTCTTTATTACTTTAGTGATAATTTCATTAATCAACATGACCATTAGTATGATAAAAGCACTAATACCTGTAGAATGAGTATTTAGTTATAGTTCAAATAAAGCAAAAAACAACTACCAAGCAACCATATCTCAAAATGAAAAACAATTCAGTCTGGCGATGCATCTATTAACTAGATAATAGTAGTACAGGAACTATTCAAAATGAAATATTATAAGCTGTAAGGTTTTAACACTAGTTAATATACATGAATAAAGTATAATTATATTATTAAATAGTAACTTAAACAGCATCATATATATTGGACTGAATGTACAACAATGTGCATACATATAATTTTAAATCTACTTTTTGAATATTTTACTAATGACTCTGTTAGGTTATGTAGCCATACTATTCTTCTAAGCTATAGATGTAACATAGCAAAACAGCATGAAAAGACAAGGCTTTTAAAGTAAACATTTTGAACATCTAATTAAAACAGAAACAAGCAAGCTAAATGCACTAAATCTAAGGGCTTAAATATATACAGGTAGATTCAGCTAATCATATTAAAGATAGTTATTTCAAACCTTTCAAATAAGTAAAGGCTTTCTTAAACATAAACTACTAATCATAAATATCACATCCAGCCTCTGAGAAGAAAGAGAGCAGAGAATAGAAAGAACATGAAAATTTCATATGAACAGGTATACTTTGTAACATTTGTCAAATGAAACACTTCAGTATAATATAAAATATTGTATGAAAAAATATTCTGAATAGGAAAATATGTTCATTTCCTTACACATCCTTTAGAATTTTAATATATAAAACTAACCTGTTCATTTGTTTCCAGAAACATTTTCACTCTGCTTTATGAAAGTAGCAGCTTGCTTTGAAGTCATGCAGACACACTAAAAGTCACTGAATATATTATGTGACATGAATCTGTTTAAATTTAAAAAGCAACCTTCATTTATGAAGAGAAAACACTTTAAATAATAGCCAGATCTATTAAAAGTTAGCTATTGAATACTTGTTGAAAACAAGCAGACTTGTGTATTTGAAACTGTCCTTCTTTCCTCACAAATGATGACATCACCATCCATCTCAGAGAGACTGTAGTGTGCGCATGTTCATGCAGAGCATCAGCTGGAACTCTGAGGGAAGATTTTCTTGCTAGAATGTTGAGATGGAATGTTTTTCCCTCCAAAAATCATTTAGCTTACACAGAAGGCTGTAACTCAAAAGCTTGTAGTAAAATTAACATATTATCTATTTACACAGCAAGCATATGTGAGAGAAAGAGAAAAAGTAAATACAGCAATTTAAATGCTTCTATTAATCCACACAAATCTAACAAGCATATATCCTGTCACTGCACACTGTCACACCAAATCTATCATGTGTAAATTACATGACAAGTTCTTAAGCTAATATAATTATGTCACACCAGAATTACAAATCATGTAACACAAATACTGTCAGAGTAAAGAAATGAAAACATCAAACCTTATTGTAGTTCTTTAACAGTAGAATATTAAGATACATTGTCAGGAAGCTTTTTAAATGTTTTAAGAAAAATGTCTTTTGCATCTTTAGGATCTGAACATACAAATCTTTTGTCATTAGCTGTGAAAGACAAGGTATTAGGATATGCCATTCGAAATCTAATCCCTCTTTTATCAAGTCAGCACAATAGGGGCTAGTTTTTGTCTATTTAATTTGATCTGTGCAGGAAGATCTTGGGAAAATGATAGTTTGTGAGACTTCCATATGAATTGTTTCTTTGTTTTAGCAGTTTCTAGGATCTGGAAAGTGTCTTGAAAGTTTAGTAACTTAGTATAAATTAACCTTGGTGTAGAAGAATCTTGCTTTGTACGCAGTGCTCTGTGTGCTCTCTCTACAATTATAGATTTTGAAGAAGCTTCACAATTTAACAGTGTTTCAAAGATATTTTTAGTCACAGATAACAAGTTTTTATGTCATAAGATTCAGGTAAACCACGAATAATGATGTTATTTCTTCGACTCCTGGCTTCCAGATCCAATATTTTAGCTTGTAAATCTGAAATAGTTTTATCTCTAGATTTAAAGTCACTTTCCAATAAGTCTGTTTTAACTTCCAAAGCTAAGATTTTATTTTCAATAGTAACAATACTATCATTTATTTGCTTTAAAGATTTACTAAAGTCTGCAAACTGTTCTGAAAAGTTTTGTATAGCACTTTGGATTGGTTTTAATGCTATTTTTAGTTCTTCTAAAAGGAAATTTGAGCCATTTAAATCTTTATTACTTACATTAATAGTTTCTGTAGGTTGTCTAGATGATTTCAGTCTTTTGAACCTGAATCTTTTTCAGGAGAGAGCATTGAAGTATATTTGGCCTTTGTAGGCTGAGTCTCCATGGAGTCAGATTTTGTAGCCATGCCCAGAAATGGAATGCAGTCAACAGGATACCAGGAACCAGGAACAGACTGGAGCAGTAGGAGTCCCAGCAGCAGAGAGACCAAGAATGTTCTGAGGTAAAATAAATCCCAGGATAATAAGTCCAGAAGAAAAAATAATCCAAATGCGTAGAAAAAGATTTATAAAATCTTTTAGTATAAAAATTTGAGGAAAAAGGTTGATATAAAGTTGTAAAAAAAAACAAAAGTTAAATAGCTGTGAGGAGCTCAGAGAGTAAGGACTAGACTAGTCGGCGGCCATCTTGGAATCCCGCTTTATAAAACAAATTTGTTCTTTAGAGCACACTGGTGATTCTACAGTCTTTTAGTATAGTGCTCAATATATTTCACACTCCTCCACTATTATCCTGAAAATTCATGGTGTTTATATAATCGAGAAGGCAAAATAGGGGGGTAGAGGTAAGGAGATAAATAGCACAATCTGCTGAACACCTAATCAAAGCTCAAGCATTTCTTCTGCAGTTTAAAATGCTTTAAATATTTAATGTTTAACCTTTCTCATGCCGTTATATTCATGTAGCAGATACCAATTTCCAATCAAGAATTAATTCAAGCCTGCTCTAGCCACATGACTGTCCTCGCAGTTAGCAGAGCCCTGGCAAACTGAAAAAAAGAATTTCTTCTAAAAATATCTTTTGAAGTTTATTAGTAACACAACTGGGGTAGATTTTATCTGTATGTGGCACATGTTGACATCTGAACAAAGAAAATAAGGCTGCTCTGGGATACAGTTTTTCTAATATTCAGACATAATGTTGCAAACTAAAGATGCATAATATTCATTATTATTATTATTATTGTTACGGTCATTGTTTGCATGTCACTTACACAGGATTTTATAATGTTAAAAAAGATGGACAACAATACCTAGAAACTGCATGCTGGTAGTATGGTATTTCTTTCTAAATAAGACCTAACCAGAAAGTAAGGCCTAGCATGTTTTTTCCAGAGTTTTCATGATATAAGCCCTACACCAAAAATAAGCCCCAGTGCCGATTCTTACTGTAACCTAATCATCACTCACTCTTGACGGTTGAGATCCTTGGCCCATAAACCCACACAGGTGTACTTCGATCGGTCAAATTACAGACAATGCATGGGAAGTGTGTGCTCATGGTAACTAGCAGCTGTGGCAGTGTCTTCTCTTCATAACCGGCGCCATTTTGTGTTGCCACTCCTGTCGCATAAGTCTTCAATTAACCCCACCCCAGGCAAGATGGGTGCAAAAAGAAAGGGCTATTCCACTGAGTACAAGAAAGGAATCGTGGAGGACTCCAGTGGAAAGAACCTGATGGCAATTTGTAAAGACAAGAAGTTAGATCTCCGAATGGTCCGAAAATGGTGAGCAGCATATGTTAACCTCAGTCAATAGGCCGACGAGGGAAACGCTAAGAAGTGTAAGTGTGGATCAGGTTGGCAACCATTATTTCCTGAGCTTGAAGACATCATCTGTGAGTGCATTTCTAACAGGAGAGCAAAGGTTTTAGTTGTGCGCAGGGCTGATATTCAAGCATTTGCCCTTGTAATAGCACCACAGTTAGAAATATCCACAGAAGAATTCAAAGCATCACAACAATGGCTGGATGGCGTCCTTCAGTGATATGAACTGTCTCTGAGAAGATCAACAACACTGTTCAAGCTGGAAGCTACTGAAGTAATTAAATGTGCACTTGTGTTCAAGTCCTTTGTTGATGGCATTGACTTTTCTAAATACCAATTCTAAAACATGATTGCTATGGATGAAACTGCAGTGTTTATGGGCCAAGGATCTCAAACAACAATTGATTAGAGGGGTGCCTCGTCAATCTACATTCCCTCCACTGGTTACGAGAGTGTATGTGTTACCTATATTTTGGCAATCTGTCTAGATGGAAAGAAAACCCCACCTCTAATCATTAGTAAGGGCAAGAAAGATAAGACTGAAAATGTTTCAGTCATTTACATTCTTGAAACCGAAAAATCCTGGTGCACATAAGCAGTTATAAGGAAGTGGGTCGATGCAATGCTGCCACTTGTTTTGTGAGGTGGTGAAAGAGGTCTGCTAGTCTGGGATTCAGCTAGCACTCACCGCGCTAAAGAAATTAAGAAATACTTAGCATGGAGGAGAATAGATCAAATAATGATTCCCGTAAGGAATGACTGCCTATCTCCAGACTCTTGATACTGCAATAAACAAGCCATTCAAGGACCATTTGTGCATGGAACTCAATGACTACATTGAAAATAGAATGGAGAGAAATCAGCATGGAAACTTTGTGAAGCCTAGCCTGCAAGAGGTCGTGACTTGGGTGAAAAATTCATGGGATAAAATCACTGACAGCTGTGTTGCCAATGCACTACGAGCAGGCTACTTGGACAAGCAGTGCTCATTTAAGGAGAGCTCAATTGTTAGGCATGACAGACTGGGGCCAATGGTGCTACAGGAAATGGAGTCGCAAGAAATTCAGGCCAAAATTCGGGGGTTGGACACTTATGACAATGTCCCAGAAGAAGATGACATGACTGTATTTGAATAACTGTGAAAGCCAAGGTGCAGATATTCTGGACTTGAAATGTTTGTTGTACTGTTTATGTAGAATTCTCACACAACTGTTAACCTATTATTAGAACTGTTCTCCAGTAATAGAAAAGTGCAAAATAAATGTCAATTTGCGTACATTTATAAATGTTGATTTTTGTACATGAAGAAATGTCGATTTGTGTTCATTAATTAATGTCAATTTTTGTACATGAATAACTGAATAAAGGTAGATTGTTGTACGGTGTGGGTAAATAAGGCATCCCCTGATAGTAAGCCCTAATGCGCATTTCCTCGCGAGAAAGAATATAAGGCCCGGTCTTATTTTTGGGGAAATACGGTATGTATTGTAATAATGAGATAAGGAACATTAAGGTTGGCTAACACACATCTCTATGGCCCTTCACTATTTATTGAATCATTTTTACAATTTTTTTTATGCTATGATATTCTGTAATCATGCCTGAAAATACAAACTGTAGTGAATATTGTAACTATTCAAGAAATTAGTACACACCAAAATTAATTGATCAACCTATACCTACTTCCTTTCCTTGCACATCTGTTATAGAGACTGTCCTGGTCTACTAAAAGAAATTTTATAATGGAAAAGCTGGCCTTATTAATAAAACAGACACATTACTATAATGCTTTTTGTACCCTCAATAAAAACAGTGAAAAACTTTCCCATATACTGCCACCCCTTCTAAAGAAACAAAGAGCTATAGGCTTTAATGATAACACCAACTTGGTCAATAAATTCTTCCCAATGAGTTGAATACTTTTGGAGATAATAAAGGATCTTAGAATTTGTACTATATTGCCTGGTAATCCCAAACAAGACATTAAATCTCTAGTAGGGCTGCATCTGGCTTAACCTTCTCCCAGGATGTGGTACAGCTTTTCATCATATTAAATTAATGATATTAATAGAGGGGACACTAAAACCAAAAAAAGAAAGGTGCTCAGTTTTGCACTTTAAATTTATGCAGGTAAAATCTGTAAGATATAGTTACATTTTTAAAAATTAAAAATGCAAAAATTGCAAGAATAATTCAGAACAGTGGATACCTGGTTTGTCTTCTGAGGTCAGGTGTGTGTTTTTCATCTGGATTTAAGAAATACTTTTTTGTAGTTCAACAATCTTTATTATAAGAAAACATAACATCATAACAAACAACAAATAAGTACTAATCAAAGGATTTTCAATGCTCAGAATACATATCTCCTATCCAAACGCAATTTTCAATTGTTAATAACACCATTTAAGCATAAATATTTACTATGGTTACTTAAATCCTTTATACATTCTCTATAGTTAACATCATTCAAAACCATTTCCAATCAAGCCTCATTACTAGCTTTCTTATAGGTTCAAATAGATCAACTTCAATAACAATATGCAATATTTATAGTATTTAATGTACAAAAAACAGATCAAATTCTTCTTTAATCATACTCGTGACTTGAACTATGTAATTTACTCTCCATACTTCCACCAAGGGTAGATATCATTTCCCAAAAACTTGCCCCTCATCCCACAGCATTAATCCCTCTTCCTGTCCCAGTCTATCTACCAGCAAATTTTCCTCAGATACCTCTGGCGGCTCTAATGTCTTCCACTTTCTAGTAATATCTTTCTTCCGTATCAACATTAATAACCATACTAACTCTCTTTCACTTACATTTTTTCCTCTTTCCATTGCCAATCCAGCAAACTTAATTCTGAAGTAACCTTAACATTGTTGCCAAGCACTACTTCCAGTACACTACTCAGGCTGTCCTCAAAGTCCCCTAACATTTGACAGCTCCAAAAAATATGCCTTCAATCTCTCATCTTTTCCCCCTACATCTCTAACATCTCTCATTCACATCAGAAAACAATTTTCCCAGTCTTGCCAGAGTATAAAATTATTTATGCAGACACTTCCAATACCCTGAACTCCTGCTGAATCACTGCTTTATAAACAATTTGCCATATCACCTCCCACTGTTCCTTAGCCTTACTCATTTCCTTATTGAACTACCTGCACCAGCCTGCCATAAACTCTTTTGCTACAAGGCTTTAATGATAAGACAAGACTCTATACAGCCTAGGGATCACTCCCTTCCCTGCCTTTTCTTTGTCCATAATGTCCACAGACCAGTTAATTAAAGCTGACCAGTTAGACTTCCCAATCTCTACCCATGAAGTCTTTTTCACCTCTAACCTCAGAAATCTAAAAAAACAGCCTTTCTAACAACACATACTTTTCTTTTTGCCTTTACCCACAAAATTATCCTGTCTCCCTGTAGTAACTGATACCAATATCTAATCTCTGCCTGATGCCTTGTCCATCTAGCCATCAAAATCTCTGTCTCTCTCTCTCTCTCTCTCACCTACCCTGCCACTAACATGGATAAGATCATGCCTCCATTTTTTTAGTTGTTTGATCTGAAAACTTTACATGTCTCTTTACCTATTACCTCCAAAACTGAGGATGCTTAGGGCTTCGCATCCTTACCCCAAAAGGCTATCCAGATGTCAACCACCCTGACCACAGATTTTTTCATTTGTGCTCATCCATTTATACTGTCATGTTCTCTTTATAATACTTTTCAAAAACAAAAACTGTACCACTTTCACATATGTTTCTGTATCTGGCACCCCCAACCCACATTGTTCCTAAGACAAAATCATTCTTACACATCTCACTCTAGGGATCTGGTCATCCCATATAAAATCCTTTATCCATTCTCTTAACTTCTGATAGGTACCTCCTTCTGGATGCAGCCAAAATGACTGACTAATATATAACACATGAGGTACAAATCCAGACTCAGCATCTTACATTTCTATAGATTACTGTGTACCTTTTCCATCATCACCTTACAGGTACTCTTCCAAGATGTGATAAAACTGCTCATTATCTGAATGATGAGATATTTTAATTTAGAATCCCCACACCAATGTCGATGCTTTCTTGGTATGACTGAATCCTGATAATTTTTTACTCCCACTATTCTGTTTTTTCTTCATTAACTTTATAACCTGAAATGGCCCTACATTTTTCTGTTATAAGCAACAATACTTCCATTTCCTAACAAGCAATTTTCAGTTCCATATCTCCCCACTGATACCCTTGAATTGAAGGGTAGAATATTAGCAAAAGGCTCCAAATAAAGGGTGAATAATAATTGTGACTCTGGACACCCCTACCTAATTCCCTTTCAATAATATCTCAATATTAATTCGCAAGTAAAAAGTGACCTCTCACCAAGATGAAGCTGGAACTTTCCAATAATTCCAAAATAGCAAACAGTAAAGAACGAAAAGTTCCACAACCATGGCTTAAAACAAGCCGTGGTTGTGGAACTTTTTGAATATCTCAATATTGTTTAAAATGATATTCCTATCTCATCACTGTCAACTGATGTCTGTAAAACAAAACTGTTTTGAAAATCATTTTTATTATTAGCCAAAACAAATTCTTTAGTAACAGAAATTAATATTGGTTGAACATGTCTATTTCTTTTAAACACAATTTTATCAGTAGTAATAGTTAATTTCAATATACTGTACCCTCTGAAATGAAACATGTTTTTAATTTCATCTATCCCTTTCAGAAATACATGTTCATCAATAGTCAATTGAGACATGTATAACCATTTGACCATGTGGAATGTTATTCTTCATCTGAGATGGATGTGCAATAGAATAATATAAATAATTATTTACAAAGTAATTATTTCCAAAATATACTACTGTAAAATTTCTTTTATATTAAATCACATTTTATTTATATATCCAGATGATTAACAGTCACTCCCACAGAAATTAAAGTATAAGTAAAAATCAGTGTTTTTATTTAAAAAAGAAACAAACTCATGAATTTGATCTACCAAACCTTACCATACAAAAAATAAATAATTTACAAACCTTTTATAAAACAAAACATTTTCTGAAAAAAAAGTGGAATTCTATGCAAAATAGTAGTGTCCCATCATCCTAAAACTAGGTTGGCAAATGAAGGAGCAACAATACCTCCCACAGATGCTCCCCTTACTTCCTGATAAGTTGTACCATTAAATAAGAAGTTATTGTCCAATGCAATTTCCATCAACAAACAACATTTATTTATCATGCTTTTTGATAACACAGTATTGTGAGACAAGTATAATCTAAGAAACTCAATTGTCTGATGTAAGGAAATAGTAGTGTATAATGATTTAATGTCCAAGGAAAATAATAAATGTTCATGACCAGTAAACTGATAATGTCTAAGACAGTCCAAACAAATCCCACAAATCTTTCACTTAGCTAGTCTTTTGTCTAATGACATGGTTAAAAATAGCATGTAAGAAAATAGAAGTGCCTTCTGTAACACTGCCTAAAGCTGAAAGAATAGCTCTAAAAGGCAATGGGATTTTTTTAGTAAGTAGTTTAGGAATGCCAAACAATATACCTTTTTTTGGAAAATTCAACCATACATTGATATAAATCAATTGCAATTTTACCATCCATTAATAAATCCTACAACATATTGTTAATATAAGAATATTTTTGATAAATGTCCTATAGTCTTTTTCATAAGATGACATATTTTCAATTAAATATATATATATATATATATATATATATATATATATATATATATATATATATATATATATATATTGGTGGTACATAATAAGCACACCACTGCCTTTATCAGCCTTCATACACCTTAAATATCATCTATGTTATAGTCCTAAAATAGCTTGCCTTTCTGCAAACTATTCTTCTAACATTCACTTCAAATAGTTGTGTCAAAACCATAGACTAAAACTAAATGCCAACAACAACAAACTGTCCTTTGATTACCATGTATCTACTATTGGCAAGATAAGCAGAACATGTTAGAAAGATAGACATATATCACAGATATTTTAGTTTAATTTTTAGTTGAATTTTTAGTTAATATTTAGTTTAAATTACTTTAGTTTGTCAGTTAAAATAGTCTTAGTCTCTGTGTGTGTGTGTGTGTGTGTGTGTGTGTGTGTGTGACTAGACTAAGTAAGTTTGAGTGTGGGTGTCTGTTGTGTGTGACTGTCATCCCTGTCAGGATGCCTAAAGATTCCAGGGTTTCAGGCTTCAAGAAGTGTGACTCGTGCTGTCAGAAGATGTCTCTGACAGATGGTTCTCATCAGACAGAGGCTATCTCCATTCCATCGTTGATCTTGCTCCACGGTCAGCTCCCTCAGCTCCTCCCACTGTTGTGCCTGCTACGGTCTCTACCCATCCTCTTGACCCTGACCGCAGAGATCCAATGCCTCAGGTGCCCCCATTGGGAGCATCCTCCTCTTCCGAGGCCTCCCCTGATCCATCAGGGGAGCCCCCTCGGAAGAGGAAATGCAAGAGGAAGCATGTGGACTCTCCTGAGTCTGTCACATCTGATACCGACTTGGATGAGTCGGAAGGGTCCCCACGGTCCCCCTCTGAGGATGTCTCCTTTTCTGACATCCTTGAGATCCTCAAGCAGAGGGGGTACTTGTCTACCCTCAATCCTTTCGAGGATGAGTCAGTTTATCTAGAGGCTTTTGGTTCTCGCCCTTCCACCTCCTGGGTGTCTCTGCCCTTTGACCCCCTCATGGAAGTGGTGGCACGGAAGGCATGGACGGCCCCTGACATGATGGAACCTACCACATGGAGGCCTTCAAAATTTACCACAGCCCCTTCTGATAAGCAGTTTGTAACCAAGGGTGTCCCTGTTGATGCCATGGTGGTGGCAGCAGCCACTAAGAAGGAACTGGCTGATCCTTCAGTACTGATCCATCCTCCTAATAAGGAATCTAGGACTATGGATAGGTATGGCAAGCGGATGTTTTCTTCAGTGACCTTTACCATGTGGTCGCTGAATTACTTGTGTCATTTCACCTGCCTTCAAAGAGACATGCTCAAAGAAATGGGTGATACTCTACAGGATCCAACAGCTGCGGGGTCTCAAGACAAAATCAACTCCCAGCTGGCAACCCTGAACTCGATTGTTAACTCCTCCATGCGGCTTATTTCCTATGCAGCTGATGGGGCAAGTAGGGCTGCAGGAACAGGCGTGGCCTTAAGGCGTCATGCCTGGATGCGGCTTTGTAACTTTACTGACCCCTTCAAGGCATCCTTCACTAACTCCCCCTTTGATGGTTCGGCATTGTTTGGACCTCAGGTGAAGGATACTTTGACCAGATGCAAACAGGATGGCAAGACTCTCTCTACCACCCCGTCTAGACCATACCCTAAGGGTCAGAAGAGTGGAAAAATGTGGTTTTGCAGACCGCAGGGAGTCGCACCTGATGCATGAGGTGAGTTCCCCTCTAGAGGCAGGGGGGGGACAATAACAGACACCACCCTAGGGGCAGAGGGGGTCCGCAGAATCAGGGTAGCAGAGAAGCTGTCTCTGGCCAGCCCTTCCAGCATCCCTGAGAAGCTGCCCAACTGTCTGCCTTCAGAGGCAGTCAGGGGAAGATTATTAGCCTGGCTTTGGCTCCCCTCACCCAAGACAGATGTGGGTAGATGGGTGGGGATCCTCCGAGGTTTTCCTTTGCCCACAGCCCCAACACCCCCAAAGGCCCCTTCCAGTTGTTCCACCTGTCTAACAGGAATAAGAGTATAAAGAAATCTGCAAAAAAGAAGAAAAGAAAAACATCAACAGTCCCAGCAGAAGGATCAGAATCCAAGAATCAAGTCCTTCGTCTTTTTTGCAAAAGGGAGGGGAGACCAATTTTGCATTTTGATGGGCTGAACAGGTGGGTCTGTCAAACAAAGACAATTCCTCATGGTACAGCTTACAGTCCCCTTTCTGGGCCAGGACAATTGGATCAATTGATGCATTCAGGATGCGCATTACACCACATCACATCAAGATGCGGCTCCCCAGAGGGTTTCTCTCTTTCTGCTGGGGCCAGTCACCACCAGTTCAGGCCCCTGCCTTTGGTCTCACTACAGCCCCAGTGTTCACCAAATGCATGGCAGTGGTCACGGCTCATCTGAGACGTCAAGGATTCCAGGTGTTTCCATATCTGGACGACAGGCTCCTTACCGCCACCACCAGGTGTCAACTTCTTCAGTCCAGAGATTACCCCATTCAAACTTGCAAAGAGCTAGGTATCTCCATAAATTTCGAAAAGTCTGCCTTGTTGCCTTGTCAGTCTATTACTTTCATAGGCGCCATATTAGACACAGCCGAACTGTCCGCAAAACTAACTGCACAGAGAATTTCAGATATTCGCGGACATGTTCATATCCTTCTTCAGAGCAACAGAATCCAGGCCAGGTTTGTACTGAAGACTTTAGGTCTCATGGCAGCAGCCATTATGTTACGTCCCCTAGCTCGCTTTCACATGCGGATCCTTCAGTGGATGCTCTTTTCAACAGCTTCCAATGTCATACAGCATTTTAATCACCCAATCATGCAAGGAACACCTTTCTTGGTGGATGGTCTCCCTTCAAGTCATTCAGGGCAGACTCTTTGTCCCCCCCCCAGTTGCTACGGTGACAACGGATGCCTCCCTGATTGGGTGGGGGGGCATTTTCAGGGCAGGACAGTCCAGGGCACATGACAACCTTTCGAGTGCCACATGCACATAAATGTCCTGGAGATGAGAGCAGTACTTTTAGTGTTGCAAGCCCTTCAGGACTCTCTTCCCATCGGGACTATTGCAGTTCAGATGGACAATATGTCTGTAGTGTGGTACATCAACAAGCAGGGCGGAACCAAGTCCTATCCCTTATGTCGAGAAGCACTCAGACTTTGGCAGTGGGTGATCTCTTCTCAGCAGTTTCTGATAGCAATGCATATCCCTGGGAAGTCCAACATCATAGTGGACAGGCTGAGCAGAGCCATTCTCATGCCGCACGAGTGGTCTCTCAAGCAGTCAGTAGTGGAAAAGATTTTCTGAAGGTGGGGTCAGCCTTGCTGCGATCTTTTCGCAACACCTCAAAACAGCAAGTGCCACGACTTCTTCACTCTCTTCCCTCTTCCCGGCCACCCCCCCAGAGATGCTCTAGTCCACGATTGGTCCTGGGGTATTCTGTACGCTTTTCCCCCCTTTCCATTAATCACACAGTTGATTCAGAAAGCTACTGCATCGAGATCCTCAATGATCCTCATTGCCCCTTACTGGCCTCGACAAATCTGGTTTCCGTTCCTGCATCATTACCTCTTGGAGCAGCCCTGGCATCTGGACCCAGTGCCAGATCTCTTGACCCATCAGTCGGGTGAGCTGCACCAGTCCCTCCCCTCTCTCAACCTCACAGCTTGGTTGCTCCACTTCCAACCTTAGCCAGGCTTCCCTTTATTTCCCATTTGGTGCGTGACATCATTCTAGTTTCCCACAAATCTTCTACCAGGAGGATTTATGCTAACAAATAGAAACGTTTTTCCTTCTGGGCAGTGACTAGAAACATGGACCCTTTCACGGCACCTATCCAATCAGTCCTAGATTTCTTGGCCGAACTTTTTCAATCAGGTTCTTCTTCGTCCACTATCAGAGTTCAATTAGCGGCCATTTCAAATTTTCATGTTGGCTTGTCAGACTCCACTGTTATGTCCCATAAACTTTGTAAAGCCTTCCTTAAAGGTATCTTTTTACTTGAGCCCCCGGTCAGAGATCCCCCACCACAGTGGGATTTGAATCTGGTTTTAACCTCTTTGATTCTCCCTCCCTTAGAACCTGCGGCTTCCTGTTCCTTGAAGTTACTCTCATGGAAAACTCTATTTCTAATGGCCATAACTTCCATGAGGAGAGTCTCAGAACTTCACGCCCTTTGCGTTTGTCCTCCTTATCTGGTTTTCCATAAAGATAGAGTGTCCCTCAGAACTAACCCATCTATTTTACCTAAGATATCTTCTGAGGCAAATCTAAACCAGACTATCGATCTCCCAGTTTTCTTCCCTAATTACTCCAACAGAGCGGAACAAAAGTTTCATTTTTTGGATGTTCACCGTCAACTCCGTTACTACCTGGATAGAACCAAGCAAGTTAGGAAATCTGAGCAACTCTTCCTGTCTTATGCGGAAGGGAAGAAAGGCCTTCCAGTTTCCAAAGTAACCCTTTCTAGATGGTTGGCCTCTGTGATTACTTTCATCTATGAACTGAGGCATCAAGAACTTCCTTCAAGGCCTAGAGCCCACTCAACTAGAGCCTTAGCTATGACAATAGCCTTTCAGGCTAGGTTGCCTATAGACTCCATTTGTGCAGCAGCCACATGGGCCTCTCCTCATACTTTTATTTCTCATTACAAATTGGACATGGCCTCCAGAAGCCAAGCTAACTTTGGTTCCACCATCCTCAAGAGTCTGTTCCGATGAGCCACCCAGGGTTGAGGTGCTAGGGATGCGGTCCCATCCAGCAAGAATGAAGGTGAGATTGACAACTTAACATTGAGAAGTTATGTACCTACCATAACGTTCCATGTTAGTTGTCTTCTTCTCGCCTTCTTTCTTGTGTCCCACCCTCCAACCCCCTAACCTGGACAGACCGAAAGGATCCTTCTGGGCCTTCTTTCAGCCCAGCTTGGACTCCCATGGTTGCCTTTTCTTGGTATGTTCTATATATAGGTATTCCTCTTTCTCCTTTGTTCTGAGAACAGAACTGCTATGGTGTTAGCTATCAAACGAGATCTGGGTAGTTAGCGCCTAGCATTGTGGGATACAGGGTAGCCTCGAGCCGGTAAAAATAGCTCTCGAGCTTTAGTATAGGCCGAGTCAGAGCTGAGGATTGGCTCTGGACCCATCCAGCAAGAAAGAAGGAGAGAAGAAGACAACTAACATGGAACATTATGGTAGGTACATAACTTCTCATTCACTGCTGGTTTAGCACCAATGTCTCTCACAAATAGGGGCAACAAGCAAATGTCCCAACAAATACTTGTTCTACCCACCTCTGGGTTACACGTACATGAAATATAAGCTCTAAACAACTACCACAGGAATGAATGGGTAGGCTTAAGACCCTCACAGATCATTAGCCTAGTAAGTACCTGTGAATCTATAAGTTCCATCACCAAAAATGTAAAGGTTCATTATTTTTTTTTCCTTTTTTAATACTTTTACTTCCTTGGCCAGCTGACCATGAGCCCTCCAATGGACCTTGAGCTAATTTATTCCCCATGCAATCACAGCCGTCTGGGATAAGAAGTTACCTAAAAAGAGGCTATCATCTAGGCAGGGTTGATGGTTTCTTGGGTCCTTCCCACATCATTGCATCAGCCTGTCTAGAGGAACAGGAAATACCTTCAGTCTTAGTAGACTAAAGGACTTGCTTTGTTCCCCTCTGACAAGGGCCACACATGTTTAAGCATCAAACCATAGTTGTCCCCAGGCTTTAGAGCTACTCAATCCCCTGTTCCAATAGCTACTTCATTCTTCAAAATGATGCTCAGGGGCATTTTGACTAGCTTAGTGTCATCTCTGTTAGTCGATATGTGTGCATTTAACACCACTGTGAACTTTCAATGCCTCCTAACTGTACATGCAGACTTCTGCACAAGCACAGTAGAGGGTTTTGTCACTGACTTGACAAAACTGTTTATGTTTTCCTGATAACAGTGCTACTTACTAGAAATCTGAAGATGCTAAATGCTGGCACTGCAGTGACTGTGGCCACATCTCCTCAAGATGGGTGAGTAGGCAGAGGCAGCTCAGTCACACCCTCCTTAGTCAGATTCCTCTAATGTCTGATCCATTAACTTAGGTAATCTGTATCATAGTCAGGGCTTCATCCCTTTACATCACACATCTGAAATTGAATGGCCACCTATTTTTAGGAAATAGTAGAAAAACATTTAGGTAATCCATAATCAATATAACGTCAACATTTATCATGTGAACTTTCTTCTGAAGATAAATAGATTGCCTGATTGCCCAAATGAAGAGTTATGTTATTCCAACTTGCTGGAACAACCTTTCCTAATGATCTTTCTTCCACACCAGGTGTGAATCTGGGCCATCTAATAGTGTGGGCACAAATCTTGTATGGTATTGATATCTAGCTGTAGATCATTTTTAAATACACAGGGCCACGTAATCAGTTAAGAGCTTCTGTACACTTTGGTGTGAAGTACCACATTACTCATGTCTTAAAGCTTTTGCTACCCCTAAGTCCAACTCTGCACATTACCTTACCAAAAAATGATTTCCCTAACACTACTACTACACAGCACACAAACATGAACACTAAAGTTATCACTGAACCTAGCTCAAACCAAAACCCTAGACAGTCACACACACATACACACACACACACACACACACACACACACACACACACACACCTCTAATGATTAAACTTTCAGTATACAGTATTTAAAAACTTTGGCATTAGAACAAAACCAGACTTACTTTCATACAGCCAAAGTGTACACATCAAAGGAACACTCAGTGTTCTTAGCTTTGACATTTTCATCAGTCAAACATGAGCACTTTTGACTAAAAGCATAGGAGTGAATGGTTGATTCAAAGCAGAGTTTACTGCAACCATATATATAAACACACACACGCACACACACACACACACACACACACACACACACACACACATATATATATATATATATATATATATATATATATATATATATATATATATATATATATATATATCTATAGGGCAACAAGTTTTCTTTCACATTTACTCCTACTATCGCACATGGACCACTGTTACATGCAGCTGAGCAAATTTTGTTTTCTTTAAACACGTATGAGAGTAGCCCCAAATGGTGGTCTGCTTTCCACACTGTGTCCCACTTCTGCAAATTCCTTGATCTGCCACTGGTAACTACAATGGTTACTGTTTTTTATTGTTTTTATCGTTTGTTTTAAGCAAAGTCTGAAGAATAAACTTCGGAAACTACTACTGTGTGCATGCCTCAAGCCCTCTTGCCTGCATTCCTGTTTTTTGCAGTTACCTGTTTCAGTATTCCAAGTCTGTCTACTGTTTTCACATCGGTTTTGCTTATCCAAAACATTTTGTGGAATAAACTGAAAGTTGCATAGTGTTCAGATTAATTTCTTATTGGAATTTATGAATATTTAATTGTGGGTTCCATGTAACTGTTACTAAAACTGAATACTGAATCGTGAATTTCTACCATTTATATATCACCTAGTTCATACAATGTCCCAAATGTTTTTTTCCCTGATTGCTATGATCATGTTTTGTTGAAATTATTTATTATCAGGACTTTTAAAAGATATGCATCTTTGTTTCTTAGATTTTGTTCACATTACTGCCAAGCTTTAACAGGGCTAGATAACTCAGATACAGCATTTTATAGTAGTTATATCTTGCAATTGTACTTTTTAGTGACTTAGTTTTATGTTCTCTCTTGTTTCTTTTCATTTAAAATTTAGTACAGCTATAGGCCAAGACACAGTAGAAATGTAATATAACAGGGATCCACTCCATCCTAGCCTTGACCTTAAAACTTCTGAAGCAGTCCTTTCAGTTAGGACAGATACCTAATATTCTTCATATGTGTAGCTATTAGTGGTGGCCAGGTGTAGTATTCCTGAAGGGGTGGAAAAGACTTCCGTTTGAGTTACTTAGTGGTGATCTAGGGTAAAAATGTCCCGTGTTGCAGAAGCATATATGTTTGTTCTTGACTAACCAAGGGTCCCAATAAACATCTCATGGAAATAATGAGTACCATTATACTTTGGTCTCGTTTAGGACACTATATACTGACATAAATGCCATCCATAACTTGGTGCATGATGTTCACTTTATGTTTATAATGGACACTTTGCTAGATGAATTTGTTTTCCCATTCCTCCTGGCAATTATGCCTTCAGGTTTCTCAGTAATTCAGCACCCTAGTGGAGAAAGCACTGGGGGAATTGATTTGTTTTCTTATTACCCTGCACATGACCCAGATGTCTATTAGGAAAACACTTTTCGCTTAGTATGTCAAGTGTGCAGAAGTAAACTGTGGGCTCCAACTTATCTATGTCTGCCTGGCTGTATGACAGCATTCCTATACAAGTTCATTGACGTTCAGGTGGACTTCAACTTTAGTTGCCCCACATGTTTGTTCTGTGACCTTAATAAAATAATTCCATTCCATTGTAAAGGGATTTGGATTTGCTCCATTGATTACCTTTGCCATTCATCAATAAGGAAACATTAGACTTGCTGTGATGACATCAGACTTGAGATAGAGTCAGTCTCAGTCTGATCTTTACCTGAGTTTGTTTGTTGTTAGAATCATAGAACCATAGAATTTACAAGACTGTTAGGCTATATGGCCATTTATTCTTTGCCAGTACTCACCCTTGGACCTTAGCTTCTTTTTGAAGGAGTGATGGTTAGTCATACCCAGGGTGAAATTTATGAATGCACGCCCAATTTTCTAGTGTTTTTTAAAGGAAGAGTATGTACCACATTATTTGATCTGTAGAGGAAGTCTGTTCCAGACAAGGGGAAAACAATTGCATGACAAATTTCTCTCCCCACCATGATTTGTTTATTTGCTAAATCAGGCTAATATCTTTGGTTCTAGTGTTCAGAGAACTGTTTGATTTGTGGAGAAATAAGAGGTCTTGAAGTGCTGGATCCCTAAATGCCTGGAAGGCAAGACAGATATTGCCTCTAAGGAGTCTGTGGGACACTGAATACAAAGACAAGGCCTCCATTCTCTTTTGATAGCTAAGGTCCTTTAGTCTCATAGTCTTTTTTGTCAGGAACTTTTGAGGTCTGCCCAACTGCTTGACATGATTAGAAGGATACATCCAAAATGGAGCATTGTATTCCATGATGTTCTTGATCAGTTCAGAATTTAGAGGGGTCAAAACTGGTTTGAACCTAGAAGAACTATCCTTTGTGATCAGCTATACCAGGCAGGATTTCCTGAACACTATTGAAAAATGAAGATCAAAGGAGAGGGAGCTGCCTGCTTATGTTCTAAGGTCTCTCACAATATCTTTGTTTTGGAGTGTTTTTTTTTTATTTAATAAGTTGTGTAGAGGGTTTGTTTGCTAAATGTAACACTAATGCATTTTTAAGCATTTACCTTTAGTCCATCATCTGTGCACCAACTACTAACATGATGAAGTTCACTTTGTAGCTTTTGCATATCAGAAGGGGATTCAAGTATAATGTCCAGTTTATAATCACTGGCAAATTTGGAGTTCCTGATTTCTGAGTTGGATATCAGAAAAGTATATGCCAAATAACAAAGGTCCTAGTATGGAACCCTGTGGTACCCCACTGACTACTTTCATACTATCTGAAGCTATGGGCTTTACAACTCCATACTCTAGAAGTAGAGAAGTACAAGAATCTGGCAGCTGTCGGTATTGAATCAGAGGCTTCTCTTCTCCATCAGTTAGTTCTGGACCTCAGTATTTTGCCATCAAGACAAGCATGTTGCAAATTATAACAGTGACATCCTGTCCAAGTGTTCTATTCCCAACTCATGCATGCCCCACTCATGTGGTGGCATAGGAGTCCTTAAGGTAAGAGGATGAAGACTCAAGCAGAAATGGAGGTGTAGGGGCATTCTGGAGGTCAGGCTTAGGATTATAAAGCAATGTAAGCTATCATTCAAAAAATATTACAAAAAAGGGCAACCTTTCTAAAAAGTTCTGTTATGACTATTCATTTGGCAACGCTTTTCAGGGTAGTTAACAGGTAGGTAACCAAGCTAATCTTACCATTAATAAAGCCCTTCATCCGAAGAATGTGGGCTTGCCTCTCAGTTCGTGTTGTTAAGCTAACATCCTATACTCACTCAGATGAGGAATTCAGTGTATATCATGAGGTTACCCAGTGGTGCTGGAATGAGTTTCATTTGTCAAAATATGTTAAGCCTGTGTCTTAATTTCTAATCTGCACCCGGCAATCTGTGGGCTGGATGCATGTGTTATATAGCTGGTAACTACCAGGTTGGGTGTATTGGATATGTGTATATATCAAAGTTACACTTCAGCATTGAAGCCTTTTCATCTTGACTAGAGGAGGTTTTAGTGATCCCTATTCTTCAGATATGTACCCCTGATTCTGATGATTTAGATAGCTTCTCCTACACCTCAAACTTACCTTTTAAAAGTACGGTGTTTGTGAAGTTTGTATACTCATAACTTGATTCAATTTTGATGGAAGTTACAGCTTTGGCTTCATATTAATCTAATTTCTGAACTCAATTCCAGAGGATAAAACCTGACTACATCTAGGTGACCTGGGTTCAGTTAGTGGTTCCTGCGACTGACAAAGTGGCAGGGAGTGATAGACATTATGATCCCTGGTGAGTGTGTCAGTCTCTGTGTATCTCCTGTGATGATCCTTTGTACAGGCCGGGATGTCACAACTAAAAAGTGTGGCCCAATGAGTCAAACTGGGTGGCTGATAAGGTCATGTATCTCACTGCATCAAGTAGTAGAGGATAGGTGCAATTTACTCAAATTAACACAAAGGAGCTTAACAGCTGCTTCTAAAGATGAGCAGTTATCCCATATAAACACTACCATACTGCAATAAATAACATAACCTAAATATTTCTTGGAGGGACTCCTTATTTGATGTTTGGTGGACCCTGAAAGGACTGACATATAAAGATTTATGTACAGAGTGAATTTCAGGTCCAGTACTTCCACAAACAGATTAAAGGTTGCTTGGCCAGATACAAAACACTGTTCTGGCACCAGAACCACCACTGAACAGTAATTCATAAAATAACTAGATTGCCCCATCTCTGAAAAAAAAAAGTAACTACTGACTAGTCTAGTTACATCAAGGGCAGCCTTGGAAATATCACCATTATTAATATGTTCTTTATATTGATCATTGACGCACTAGTCTTAGATATATGTATCATATCCAGCCAAGTTATAACAACTGGTCTTCTTCCAAAGCTTCAGAGTACCTTCCCATGTTCCCAGCCTATTAAGCAGCTAAAACTGAGCTGACTAAAAGACAAGTTTGGGCTTAAACCCCTTCAGAGCTTTCCAGGTGCTGAAGAGTGTGCTCTGCTGAGGCTTAAAGGATCAATGTTCAGCTTGTGCTTTCCTTTGCTGGGCAGATAACTTCTCTTTGGGTAAAATCCATTTTCTTATATTTACTGATGGTTTATTACTTTTATGTTCAGGAAGGTTGCTTTAAAGCTAGAAGTGTTGTGTTTTAATGGACTGTCTCAAGACTGCAATGTACTTTTAAATGGAGCACTTGTTTTTTTTCTGTCAATTTAAAGGTTGTGTAAACTAACTGAAAACATATTGTCTGTGGAGAAATTGTGTTTATTTTGATGTTGTGGGGCTGCCATAGTGTTTGAAAGTTTATACTGTGTTTTTTTTCTGTCAAAAAAGTAGCGTTTGTGGACTGGTATTTTTACCAGCAACTGCTGCTTGTCTTCCATGAGAAAGAGACACCTTTTTTGGCTTAACCATGGAATAGATTTTTGGTCCTTCAGTTAGTCCTTCTTCAAGCCACAAAAAGAAAACGTTAATCAAGTAGCCTTTGCCACTACTGCAGGCTTGCAATTTGCCTCAGCCACAGGTGGGTGACCCTGCTACGAGCATTTGTTATACCTCAAACCACTCATCCTTTACCCCGTCTCCCTCTGGTGTAGCAATTACAGCCTCTGTGGACCAGGGGTTAGCCATGTTCTCTGTGGCTGTTAGAGCCCCCTCAGTAGGCAAAGGCAAGCCAGTCTTGTTGGTCCAAGGAGAGCAAACAGAGAAGGTTTCCTTGTTGTATCAGAATGTTGTGCCCATCCTTGGGAAGCAGCAGCTACCATTAGTAACATAGTTAGCCCCATTTATCCTGTCAAAAAGAAACAGAAAGCCAAGTATATAAACACTCCTCCTCAAATTTCTTTCTATAGGAGTAGTATACTGAGACTAGCTCAGGGTTTAATTCAGGCTATTGAATTGATCCTTCTTGTAAAGCAGTCTCTGGTAAAAAAAAAAAAAATGAACAGGAAGATGTAGGAAAGGATTCAGGGTTTTGTCCTCAGATTTCTGAGTCAGACTCAGAAGAGAGTTCAGTTTCTGATTCTTCCTTTGGAGGTTTCTCTTTCTCTGAGACAATGCCCTAGTGTTTTCAGGGAGTGAAGAGTGAGGTTGCTCAGTCCCTCAGAAAATGCTATGAGTCATCACAGAATGATTTTTTAGAACCTACGTACAACCATTCCTCTTGACGTGTCTGCTTTAGAGGATTTGTGTCTTACTACCTGCAATTTTCCTCATAGCCAGCTGTCCCTAAAAATAGGCAGATAGGATGTATAAACGTCCTCATTATATATTATTGCCAAACCTGAACCAGCAGTTATAGCCTTAGTTGACTCCTCTGCTGCTAATTAGTTAACTTAGTTAATTCCAATCCTACTCTTTCTAATAAATATGGGGAAATTATTGATAGATATGAGAAAAAAGGGCATACTTCTGCAAATTTGATTTTCAGAATTTTACATTGTCGAGTTCATATGTTAAAGTTTGCCTGACATATTGTGAAAGTGTGAGGAATGTTCTAGCTTGAGTTTCTTCTTGTGAAGAAAAGTCTGATTTAAATAACTATAGTTTCTTTAATTCCACAGGTCACTACTCATTGATTGCAGTGTGTATATGGCTCTGTTGATACGTCTTCCTGGGCTATGAACACTGGTATATTTTAAATAGATTTGCTTAGCTACGTTCACAGAACCTCCCAGATGATGTAAGAAATAATTTTAAATTCTATCTTGGAAAGATATTTAGTGTTTAGCCCCTCTTCTGTAGAGGTAATCAAAAAGTCTGATGAAAAAGGCAAGCTGATCCAGGGAATCTCTAAGATTTTTCAGCTCTCTTTTTCCAAATTGTCCAAAGGATTTTCTTTGTCTTATTCCAATTTTGGCAACAACAGAAACAGTCAAAACAGAATACAGGTAAACAGACATTTAAGAAGTGGCAAGTGGGTTGCAAAATGAAGTCTCAAACCTCCCAAAACCAAGGACAGTCTATTCAAGAGACCCTGTGGTTCCCTCCCACCCTGGACCCTTTTCTCTTCCAGAAGGTCTGAATCTCCATTTTTCCATTTGGCAACAGATTGTTTTAGACAAATGGGTTCTGAAAATCATTCATCAGGGTTACAGATGGCAGTAGGAGGAAACTTCTCCTATCTAGGAGGTCATTTCTCATCCTGCAGATCAGACTCTTTTGTTTCTATCTGTTCATCACATGCTGCCTCAAAGAGTGATAGAAACCAGTTCCTCCTTCACGGGTGGGTAAGGGGTTTTATTCAAGAATGTTCCTAGTGCCAAAGAAAGAAAATGCTTGGAGACCAGTTCTAGGCCTTCTTTTCTTTCCTAAACCTGTTTGTGATAGAGCACAAATTCAAAATGATGTCCACTTCACAGCCTGTTGCCTCTTGGTTGTCTTTCAAGTTTCCTGATAACACTAGACTTAAAAGTTGATTATCATCACATCTTTATTCAACTAGACTTCACACGTTTCATAAGGTTTTATGTTTCTGGATCACATTATCAGTTCTCTGCCTTACCCTTTGGACTATCCACTGCATCAAAAGTTTTCACAAAGTGTCTAGCTCCAGTTATAGCTGATCACAGACTACAGGATAGCCTGTTTTTTTTTCCATATTTAGACAACCTGCTTATCTTTGCAGTGTATTTTTCAAAATGTAATGCTCAGCATGTATAAAGGTAATGTACAGCATATGTCCATCACCTTTATGCCCTATGCCTGGACAAGCATCAGATGGCTGACATACGATGCTGGAAGGGATATAAAGGGTTTGGTATACTTACCAGACATTGGGCTATCTTTGGCAGGAGATCCTTTAGTGATGAATACTGCAACAGTGATATGGAAGAACATCTAATTGTGCCAATGCAGGCATCTCTGGTAACACTATGGGTCAGTACAGTCATATGAAAAAAAAAACACGACTGTCTCTACATACCAGTGAGGGCCCTGTGTCCCAATCAAAATAGAATTAAAATCATAAGCAAAAACTTTAGCAGTTAACTATTTCAGTTTGCACATGTACTGTATTTATTTATATTACATTTTCTTAACAGAAGAAATAGACAATAAGTCTGTCTAGTCTACCCTTTCAAGTGCATTTAATATTCTACTCCTTTCCATTCCTGCCTTCCATCTTACCTTTTTTCCACCTACCCAATGCCATCGTGAATGGCTTTGTGGATTATGCCCTCACTGGTAGTCAGTTCCAAAGATTCACAACCCCCTCTACACTGCCTTCCATGCCTCTCTGTCATCCTAGTTTTGAATGGCCCATTCATATCTCTTTGATATGAAGCTGTGCATTAATACAATGCCTCTCATCTCATCTTGTTTCAGGTAAGAGGAGCTCTAACTATTCTAATATCTAGTCATATACAGTCCCCCTCCATCCCATGGATCAGTATGGTAGTCTTCATCTGGATTTCTCCCAGCAACCTGATGTTCTTTATATGGTCTCAGTAATTGCATGCAGTACTCCAGTTCTGGTCTGATAAAAGGCCTGTTGCAGGGGGGGGGGGGGTAATCACCTCTCTTTTGGTATCTATTTCCTGTAGGATATTATAATATATACTCTAGAATTCTGTCATTCTGTTTGCTGGTGCAAAGCACCACTCACTGTGCTACCACTGATCCAATCCAGAGGTGATATACCAACCCAGTTCCTTTTCTTGCTGTGTTTCTGTCAGTTCCACCCTTTCAGATGATAAGAAATTTGTTGCCTAAGTGTAGTACATGTCCAAAAGAAATGAAAAACATAGAAAGAGCAAGGTCTGTATTTCACTCATCCAAAAAACATAGAGGGAATAGCTAATGCCCCCACACCATTTAATAGAATTTATGAATTCCTCTAAGCAAGGTTCATATACACTAAGGGACTATGCATAGACATTTCCCCTATCAGTACTGATGGTATGCATTCTGCATCATATGAAATGGCATTAGAAAGGGAAGGCAGAAACACTTATCAGAGTATAACAAAGAGAGAAATATTTCCACAATAAATAAAAATTAATATTGCTCTTTAGTGTGGTGTGAGCCTCTAGAGAAAGGGATACCTGAGTGGCCTGTACTAGCAGTTTCACGTGATTTAATGATTTGGCATACTAGCTCACTACTACAGCAAGGAAGATGAAAGCAAGCAAAAAAAAAAAAAAAAAAAAAAAAGAAGTAAGAAACAGGAGGAACCCATGTAGCTACTAGCACTGCTAATAATGTATTGCTATCATTCCAACTACTTCTGTTAACAGTTTGTATGTTTAACTAGGTGGGTAGACTAGTTTAAGACCCTTCTCAGCTGCTATCTATGCCATGTGGCAATGACAAAGAATACAAATGTCATGAATAACAACAGAAACAATTACTGTTACATATTGCAGTAAATAGCAGGTGTTATATATGAAGTACAAACTTGAAAGAATTAATGAATTCACATTATAAAACAGTGCTATAATTCTAGCTACAATGATGTAACAGAGGTGAGAGACATTTTCAAAAATTTGTCAAATCAAAAGGCAGTCCGGAGAAGTGAACTGTTTAGAAATAATAGGCCACACAAGCTTAGAATGTTCATTTTTCACAAACTAGACTTACCTAATTTTTGGTAGGAGAATGTTTCTTAGATCATTTAAGATGTAACTTCAGCAGATTAAGTGCATCTTTCTAGAGGAAGGACATGAAAAAATAAAGTCCTTCTCACCATCTTCATTTATATCAAACACCATAGGAGATAATGTTTAATCAGGATAGGCCAATACATGGTGGTCTTCTTTTTTTCCAAATCAGAATAAGAAAATGCTAGTCCCCTTTTATATATTCTTTATAGGAAATGTGTTCTGAAATGGAAAAGCTTGTGTTCAGCCTTGCATTATGAAGCAACCTTCTGCATAAGATCAAAATATTCCTGTACAGTCCATTTAAAATCAGTAAACACAGGAGTGTCAAACATCTGGGGAACCATGTGTGCACTACCTATATTGTTTAGAATTGGGAATCTATCACAGCCACATCCAGTCCCCAGAAGTTCCAACACAGTAGTCAGAATCTCAGAAAGGAAGGAAACAGGTGAACAGAAATGATCCCTGTAGACAAAACTGCAATATGAATGAAGTCAGATATGGGTGCTTGTGACTGATGTCCTTTGAGGGAGATCTTTCTAAGACTTAAAAATTTCTAAGAAAGTGTGTAGAGAAATATAAGTCCTTTGCACATTATATCTGATCTGATGCCATTCAGGGTCATGACTAATGGACATGAGCCATGGTTAATAATGTCAACATATTCCTCTCCATTGTTCTTTATGAACTGCACATAGTAACACATTGTTCACAGTGGCATACATAGGCTCTTCTGGGATATTCATTCCTGCCCCATTAGCAGCCAAACAGCTGTTATACTGTGCCATTGGTTGACAGTGCAACATACTACAGGACATGGCATCTATTTAGAAAATCATGCTTTGTATATTTTGACACACAGCTGTCCATTGCTGTTTTCTTCTCCATCATCTTGCCTGGCTGTAATTTATGAAGAAATCAGTCTCGTCTTTGGGCTTTTCCCAGTTAGGGGTCGCCACAGCAGAACTCCGGTCCGCTAATGATTGGCAGTAGATTTTTATGTGCTGGCTTGCCGGGCCTAATGCACAACCTTCAATGAAGGAACGGCCATTCACGCATGTCGCCACACAGAAGACGCTCTAACTGAGAATCAAACGGGCAACGTTTAACTGTGAGGCAACAACGCTACCGCAGCACCACCACCGCAGTCATTAGGCAATATGGCAGAATGGAGGTCACGATGGCAGCCTACATATACCATAACAAAATTATACAGATTTGGGAAACATATATAGCTGGTTAACCTACGTTAAAAAAGAGGAAACATAGAAAAAAAGTAAGAGTATACATAACTTTATTTGACTCAAATTGATAAGAAACTCTGCTGCTGTAGAACACTAAAGATTAGACTGCATGAAGTTATTACATGGGGAAGCAAGAAAAAACAACTTGGAGAAAAGGTAGGCTCAAGCAAATTAGCTGTAGGGAGGACTGGATATGGATGTAAGGAAGTTTGATCATTGGGGCTTAAGATAGAAAAGGCACTCTCTATAATATTAAACTTACAGCTGTGTGTGATTGGTAAGTTTTGAGAGAAAAATGAGGAAAGAAAACTTTCTAGAGTGTGTAGAACAGGGCTAGTCTCCATTGAGGGAGTGCTGTTCTAAGTTTATAGCCATATAGGATGGTGACGTGGTATTCTATGGAAGTTGTTTGATGGGTAAAGAGTTAGTAAGATTGATTTTCAGTATGTTATTCCAAATTGAGTATTGAGGGTGGACTGACGAAAGCCAAGGATGGTAGATAAAGAGAGGGAGGTTCATGGTATGTAAGTTCCTGTGTCAGTCTTATTAAGAAAAATATATATATATGCGGCTGGAAAGGGTCACAGTAAGTCTAAGTGTTTTTCCACATATCAAAGCCTTGCTTTTTAGGAGAGTTCATATTTAAGTGATTGAGGATTGCACAATGTATAATAAATAATTATCGGTTAGATGTTGAGAAATTGTCTTGGCTCTGTCAGTTCTAATGGGAGACAGGTCAACATCATTACAATATGCCATTTAATTTCAGGTAATAGTTGTTATGGCGTTAATAAGATAAATGGAAGACCTAAGGCAAATCTCTGTGGAACGGCAGTGGTGAAGAAAGTCTGAAAAGGAAAACCCACTTATTAACTTGAAAGTTCAGAGACAAAGGTAGCTGGAAAACCAGTACAGGGGATTGTTATATAGAGTTCACATTTGTACAGACAGTGAAATTCAAAGGATATTGTAAAGTCAAAGCCTAAAGTTTTGATGATGTTTACAGACAAAGCTTATTTTTGAATAGATCTTTCGGCAATGTTAAGAGATTTGATTCTTTAATTGTTTTCGTGTATATAATGAATGTATAGCTATCCTTCAATTTCTAACCATGGCCTGAAACTGACATGGCCCATCAAGGTCAGTATTCTACCAACAGTTAAACAACTGCATAAATGCTTAAGCCTGAGGTCATGTTGCTCATCACACAACATGCTGCATTCACTGTTGTGATTCCCCATATGAGTATATGCAATAGATTCGAATAATGTTGCTGTGTGTGGAAGAAAACAGTTGGAACAGACCTACAAATGCAATTTTTTTATATATTGCCAGGATGGGGCCTAGTACTATGCTGGCTATATTGCATGAATATGGAATGGTAAAGAGATTACAGGCACACTGCATTAAAAAATAATAAAGGGCTTACACCTTTTGAAAAGTAGGAGTTTAGCCAGTCTTTTGAATACCTTCCACAGTAGGGGAGTTTGCAAAGTCATTTCATGGTCAAGGAAGGTCTGATACTGTTTAACTGGTAGTGATGGATGGTATCCAGGAAAGAAGGAGAAAAGGATGGTGGAAGATGTGGGACTAAGACTGAATACAGGTGGAAAATGTTAATTTTTCTGTAAAGATTTGAAATTTTGAACAGGGAACAAGATGCTTAAGAATCTTTTCAGAGTTCGATTTATCTTGCACTGCAAGATGACAATGCATATTAACAAACAACATGCCTTGCTAAGATGGTGCAGTGTGCAAATTCTTTTTCATGCATATATCCTGCTGCTCCCCCATTTTTGTTCTTTACATACAATAATGCCAGCCTTTGCAGACTGGTCCTCCTGATTGTTTTGTCAGACCCATCATCAGGATCCTTTGTTTACAGGCACAGACTTGTCGTTTTACAGTTAACATTCATTCTTAATAATATGCTATTTTTAGCCAGTTATTTTTTGTTGCACAACTATATCAATATTTTGCATTTGACATTTATCGTAATTAAGCACTGCCAACTGTGCTGTACAGTAAATTTCAACCAGCAGTCTGTTACAGGCAGAAAGCTAAGGAAGGGAAAGAGAGAGAGAATAGCAAAACTGAATGCTGGTAAATATCTAGGTAATGCAGCAGATTGAAGTGACACTTGAAGGTCACTGTAATCTTATTCTGATGAGCCTTCTGAGATCTCACAGCTGTGTTTCACTGGAAGCAGGACACAAAATCTAATTTTTTTTTCTTTTAAACTGGTGATGCCTGATTAAGGGTTGGGAAATTTGGTAAAGACTTTTGAAGCAAAATAGCATTTCTGTACATTCTTTCCTAGAACATGTCTTGCAATATTACTTAGCATGCCATGAAGGTCAAGCATGTGACCTGAATGAGAAAGCACTTTGATAAGTAGAATGAAATATAATCACATCTGGTGTTGCAGGTGCTTTTATATGTCGATATATTTAGGAGCTGGCTAGGTTATGACACATGTTTTATTATTAAAGACACAGCTAAACAAACTGAATACTAGTAATAGCAGAAACACACAGAGAGACATTTATTTCAGCATTTGATTCTAGTTTATTACAGAGCTGGTCCTATGTGCCACTACACATACCAGGAGACTGACCAGTAATTTAAAATGCAACTGAAAGAACCACTTAGAGCAATGGGGTCTTTTTAATCTTCAAATAGATGCAGGTTCATTTTATAATGAACCCATGTAATAAAATACAATAGAAGTAGAAACTGATACAAAGCATCTCACAAATGTTATCTAGGAAGCAATAACAGGTCAGAGTTTAAATAATATTGCTGGAACTTTATATTACTTACATTCTGCTGGATATGCAATGAACTATTACTTGGTAGCAACAATTATAATGCTATTAAATGTGGGATTTTTAAGAAAATAAGCAAATACTGACCAAAAGCCTAGTCAATCAAAATAAATAAATAAATAAATAAACAAACAGACAAAAGACCAGCTAGCAGTGTTAGATCTTTGCTATTGACTTACTCAAAGGGATCTTATATTGGATGCTGTTAATGGCTTTTACAATTGTCAGGAAGCTTCAGAGAAAAAGGCAAAGTACCTCCAGAAATGTCCATTAGGGCATTCTATGCCCATATGTGGCAAGTGGTAACTATTTTATTCTTATTATTGTCATTTATTTTGAGCTACAGATGCCTGACTGAAACCTGTAGAAGTCCAAGCTCTAAAAGTTAGGCTGATCTTCCATGACTCCCGATTACTCTCGATATTAACATCTTGAAATGTATTTTCTGCAATAGAAAGATACTGAAGGACACTGTTTATGGGGTGAAATGGAAGGCATTAAGCTTCCATGGTGTAATGTAGAGAACACAGTGCTCCTACCCGTTGCTAGAAACTTGACTGTAGTTCTGGTTTGCATAGTCTGGGATGTTTCATTTGCTAATTTGTAAATGGAATTAAAATGTTATGACCTGGCGGTCTATAGCCAGTACTTAGAAGAGACATACAAAATAAAAATGCAACAGAAGTGCAGAAACTTATTAGGTTTGAACTTTGGGGTAGACATACAATGTTGCACACTACAGAGGCACTAGATGGAAAATTATCAATGGTATTTTGGGAGAAGCAGCACTTCTACTTTAAGTTTGTGCCTGAATTACTCCAAATGCTCGGTAGGGGAGACAAACTGTATGTTAAAAAATGACATATTTCAAGAAAGATAGAGAGTATAGTGGTGCAGCAGTAGCAATGTGCATGTTTGTGTGGTGGCAGATGTGAAAATAAGTATTAGTTCAGCTGGAGTTCTGTTGCTTGACTTACAGTAAAATGAGGAACTACATAAAATGAGCCAGGTAAACTTTCTGGGTGAGGGATCTTCAAACTGCATGGATATAAACAAAAGCTCACTGATATGTACTGTTTCAAGCATCACTCATGAACTTTTAAAAGGATACCACAAAACATATACTTCAGAACACACCGTAAGCTATGTGCTTGTATTAGCATATTACCTATTAGATATTCTGTTAATGTTTTATTAAACACAATAATGTTCAGTAAAAAAAAAATAAAAGTAACATAGAAAATGTAGACTAGTAATTGTATACTAGCTGTATAATTTGAAGCATCACCATGTGTAAGCATAAAAACATGAGTGTGCATAAGCATATGTGCATTTTGCATAGAAAAGTATGTGATTGTGTGTGCATGTGCATGTGTGTGTGTATGTGTGTATGTGTATGTATAGATATGTGTACACAGCTCTAATCCATTTAATGCATAAATACTAGTGCACAAAGTTACTTTTAGCTACTGAAAATGGACAGGATGTGTCTGCTCTGCTGCATGCCCCTGAATATCCCATTGTACTTTCATAGTGTACAATTTTTTGTCTTTTTGTTTTTTTTTAAGTAAAATGAAAGTAATTAACCTACATTTTCAATTGTTGCAGATGTGCAAGTTCCATTTACCCATAACAATAGCTGTTCAAATTCCTCACTGCTGCAGTAGCCTGTAGATTGTGTCTTGCCAAAATACAGCAAGCAGCCAGCTTCCAAAAGCTCCGGACCCTTCCTCTGATCCACTTCAACTGCTGTTAAGCCAGCTCTGAAGATAGAAAATCAGCAAGTAGAGACAGAGTGGAATATCTTGAAGACTTTCTCATCTAATAAAAAATTGTAGGATATTCATTGTTAACAACCAAAAAATATGCCACTAGTGGGGATTGTGAGTGTCTGTGTCTACTACAACAGTGAGGAATTTGAACATCTACTGATATAGTTAAGTGGAGATTACACAATTGTACTATGCTCATTATTCCCACTATTGCAGTAGCCTATAGGTAGAACACCAAAGCTTGTTCAGTCTGGGAGGAGGAGGAAGAATATGGATCTAGGAACTCTTGGAAAATAGTCCTTGTAATGCCAGTCCTGGATATAAACAAATAAATCCAGTAAAAAAGTCCTTGTAGATATATATATATATATATATATAGAGGACTACATAACTGTTTCTAGAAATCAACTATGGTTCACCTTTTTCTGATATGCCATTAAATAATAAGACCAATGGAAAGTCAGCCTTGATACTTCTTGGAAATGATTTATTATGGTGGATATAATAAAATATAAAAAACAGAGACAAGCAAATTGAAAATTCTGTCTGACACTGGTTTCCTTCTAAGCCTAACCATAAGAAATAACTAGTTAAAAAGCTTTTCTAAAAGACTTGGTTCTGTCAAGATAGAGCCTGAGCTGCCTATGCATGTTTAGAACAAGAGGAATCATTTCTCCATGGTTCCAAGGGTTAGAAAAGAACCCTGGGAGATTGATAGCCTGATTCCAAGAAATCTCCAAACTACCTTGGGCATGAGTAGAGGATTTATTCTTAGACATACCCTGTTCTAAACACAGACCAGATACGGTTTACTCATCAAGAAAGACTGCAACTTAGATTCTGATCTTGCTGATGTCATAAAAAATGAAAGAGCAGTCTTCTATGTAATGAACTTTAAATATGGTCTAAGAGCAGATTCAGATGTAAATGAGGTTAACTTTTCCAGAAGAAAGTTAAGCTCCCAGGAGCATGCAACCTATTAGCAATGAAATCTCAGGTGAAACATTTCTAACAGAAATTGTTGTAAAAGAATTTTCTATGGTATGTGACACATTCTAAAATACAAGCCTTTGAAAAACTGGAACTGGCTAAATAACCCCTAGGGCAAAGCAGATGAACCCGAGGAAAAAATTCTGTCTGGTTTAGCAAGTGGGAAGGCATTCCCCTAAAAGGAGGTTTTTGGAGGTAGTGCCAACTGTTCTTCAGCTCTGTCACTTTACACCCCATGAGACTCTGACCAACTGCTATCAAATGGGTATAAACAGATCTAGATGATGGGACAGGATTGCGAAATAAAGACCTGATGTAAGGCCAAAAATAAAAGGCATGAAAGCATACCAATCCTTAAGCCGTAAGTGTCCCTTAAATAAAAGTTTCTAGATTTTTCCTGTGCTAACCATGTACAGTTGATTTGTAGGCATGTGAGTGTGTAGATATTATACCCAGAAATAAATGCCTATTCAAATAGAACAGAAGCAGCTAGAAACACCCTCTGCAGAACTGTACCAAATGACTGGATAGTAGATACATGTACGAAATCCATCACCAAACATTCCTAAGTGCAAGGGAAAGGCTGGGAAGGTATACTAAGTCTGTTGCCTATCTGTTTCACAGGGACTGTTGACTGTGAATCAAGTATACCTCCTTTAAAAGTGGATGTGAGGATCAGAATTCCTCCATATTTGAGACCTGGTGAAAAGAATCTATGGGGGTAGCTTTACCATCTCTGTTTAAATCAGATTCATCTGAAAAAAAAAAAAAAAAAAACCTAATGGGTATAGTCTATGATGAACAGAAAGAGCAACATGAGTCCCTTCAATAGGACTCTTCCCCAGACACCTAAGTGTAAGTTGTTGCTACTAGAATACATTGAGTCCAACCCATTCTAAAAAAAACATAGATTAATCCCAAGCCTTAAAAGAATATGCCTTGACCCAGTTTGAAATAGTTTTATTATAGTGGGAATAACAAAAGGTAATAACCTGAGACAACCACTTGGAAATAGTCTGCTTTGACACCAGTTGTCTTGTTATCTTATCTTCACAAGAAATGAACAGCTAGTTTTGTTTTGTCAAGATAATACTTGAGTTGTCTGTATCCTCCCCTATTTTAGGCTCAGGAAAGAACATGGGAAGATGGATAAATTGGCTTAAATTAAATTCTTATTAGGCATAAAAGAAGAAAAACCCATTTCTGCAGAAGATTAGACTGATCCACTCTTCTTGCAGAGGTCAGAGCAATCAGTAAAAATGTTTTCTATGTTAAGAATCTCAAGTCAGTCAGATAAGCTGGTTCAAATGGAGAAAGTGTTAGTGTCTCTGACATAAAATTAAGATCCTAAGGAGCAGCCACCAGTTTTCTTGGAGGTCCCCTATGCAATGCTGCTACCTAAAGTATTTTCATATGAGAATGACCTCAGAGACGGGGATCCATGAACAGACATGCTGAAATAGTTGACAAATGAACCTTGACAGAGGAGTAAGACAAGCCATAGGAAAGTAACTCACTCAAATATTGTAAAACCAGAGAAACGCTAACCATGAATGGGTGCTAGTTACTTTGTTGGCGTCAATTAGAAAACCTTTTCCCATTTGCTTATATATGTTTTTTTTTTAGTAGCAGGCTTTCATGTTTCCATTTGTGCCTGCTAAACATCCTCAGGAAACAAGTGCCTTAAAGGTATTAAGACCCTATCATCCAGGCAGCCAGCTGAAGTTGTTTGGGGTCAGGAAATATAAAACACCCCTGTTCTTGTGTGAGTAAATGCAATCTGTCAGGAAGCAGTTCCAAAAGAAAGGAGAGCTACTGTTGCCTGGGACAGAAGGGAATCACCATAATGATACTGGGTGATTCATTCTGAATCTTCATAAGTACCCAGGGTATCAGTGGAAAGTGGAAAAGCATACAAGAGCATCCCTGTCCAAGAAAAAGAAAAGGCATCTGGCTTCCGGGCCTTCTTGCATAGAGTCCTGGAACAGATGTTTGCCAGCTGATTGTTCAGGGAGAAGGCAAAGAGGTCTACTTGAGGAACTCCCCACAGATGTATCAAATTTTGAAAGACCCATGATCTAGTTTCCACTTGTAAGGGACTGCCTTTCTCCTGCTCAGCTTGTCTGCCACACGATTTTGCTCTGACAGAATGTAGGGTGCCAGCACAGTGTGACTGTGAGTTAAAGCTATATTCTATGTTACCATGGCTAGTCTGTATAGGGGTAAGACCTGGTTCCCTCTTGCTTATGTACCACATCACTGTGGCATTGTCTGTAACAGACTGAAGTGTTCCAGGAGACCAGAGGTGATTCAGAGAGTTGAGTGCCTTGATAACGACAAGCGTCTCTTTCATATTTATGTGCTGGTGTCTTTGTTATTCCCAGATGTCTTGCATTTTTATCCACCTGACACTGTTCCTTAGCTTCTCTGCTGACTGGCTGCATTGGAGAAGAGGAGACCTGAATTTATGGATATTTAATGTCTCCATCAGCTCCACCAGGTGATTTCTCTTCTCAGAATTGAAATCTGAAAAGATAATTGCTGTTGGTGCTGAAACCAAAAAGATTTCAGATACCATTGTAACTTTCACATGTGGAGTCTTACCAGAGGAATCACAAGAATTGTAGAAGCCATAAAGCCCAGAATCCCAAGGTATTCCCTCACAGTGACTGAAGTCCAGTGGAAAACCTCTGAAACAGATCTAAATATAGATATATTTTTTCTTGCAGAAGAAAAGCTCTTTGTACTGAGGTGACTATCAGACATACTAGGAGCACAGTCCTGAGTGATGGAATAAAAATGATTTCTGAATGTTTTCTTGGAATCCCAGTCTTCAGATATTTCTCACCAAATGGAAAGATTTCTGACACTTTGTGAACACTCTTGTAGAAGTGGCCAGCCCAAAGGTTAAGGCAGGGAATTAATAATGTGATTCAGACACACATAACCTTAAGAAATGACTGAAATCTGGATGATTGGGTATGTGATTATAAAAATGTTTTAATTCTATGTTTACCAAAAAACTTAAATGTGAAAGGAGGGGTAACAGATTTTGAAGTGAAAGCAGTTTGAACTTGGGCTCTAACACATACTGGTTTAGGAAATAATTGTCCAGAACTGATGTCCATGCATTTTCTTTCTTTGGCACCAGAAACATTCTTGAATAAAAACCTTGCCTAAACTGGGAAGGAGGACTGTCTCTATTACCCTGTGAGAAAGCATGTCCTGTAGGGCAGGAGGGAGCAGAGGGGTTTATGCTGGCGGCTGTAGAATAATTCCCTGGAAAAAAGGAATTTCTTCCCACTGCTATCGGTAACCATACTGAATTAGTCTCAGGACCTATTTGTCAGAAACGATCTGTTGAGAGAGCAAAATGTAGAGTCAGACTTTCTGAAAGGGATAAGGGACTGCTAGGGTGGCGGATTGGGGGACTGGGGGGCAAGGTCCCTTATATAGTCATTCTGCCTTATTTGACTGTCCTTTTGTTCTTGGGGGTTCCTGCTTTCTTTTGGAACCTCCTGCCAGTGTCTTTTAAATGTCATTAGACTGACAGAATGTCCAAGTCCCTTAATAGTAAAAACAAAAATATTCTGACATAAAATTGGTAGATAAGTATTCACAGTGTGAGCGCATACAGTACATATTCAAATCATGCACATGCCATCATCTAAATCCTGTCAGTACTTCACAGGTTAAAGCTAGTCTGACAGAAGAAATGGCAGGAAAGGTTCACAGAGTTAACATAAGCAATACACATCAATAAAATGTCCCTGCTAAGAAGAAACACTGCCCCATGCAACAAGGTTTGCATAAGCAGCACATTTTAAATGAAATAAACCTCCACAAAGCCAAGACTAGACAGAACAGTCCAATACAGGAAACAAAATGTATTGCAGACATACTGGGTTTGTTAAATGGCTAGGACTGCTATGAATATTAAAAGTAAAAGAACTTTTGTAAAATAATTAAATGACAATATTATTATACAAATGTGTGTATGTATATATAATATACATATATAAATATATATATCTATATATAGCTATATATATATATATATATATATATATATATATATATATATTTATGGATTCACTTCAGAAGATCGAATTTCCGAAATCTCGAACTACAAATAACCGAAACCAAAAGCTCGAGTTTCGGAAACTCGAACTTCTGAAAGGAAACCATTAAAACAAAAAAAAAACACAAGCTTCGCTGTGCCCCCCACACCACCCCTACTTAAATATACCAACTCCAAGATCGTGCTACAGTGGGGAGATGGGAAATCTCCCGTCTTGCGCTGTATGCAGAAGCGCAAAACGGGAGATTTCTTTACTTCTTGCCAACACCACGAAACAAAAAATACATTACGTACACATAAGGCATGCAACAATACTTGCCTCTGTGTGCACATAATGTATTCAGGTAAGTAAAGTGTTATTTCGGAACACTACACACATTCGATTTATTAAAATCTCGATCATATGGTCTCGACCATATGCAAATCGAGATTTTAATAATTCGATTATGTGAAGTGTTCCCATATATATATATATATATATATATATATATATATATATATACATATATGCATATATATATATACACACACACACACACACACACATATATATATATATATATATATATATATATATATATATATATATACATACACACATATATATATATATGTATATATATATATATATATATATATATATATATATATATATATATATATATATATATATATATGTGTGTGTGTGTGTGTGTGTATATATGGGAACACTTCACAATGCTGAAATCCTGAAAGATCAAATTTCATATGGCCAAGACCATATGATCGAACTTTCGGAATCCCAACATTGTGAACAGAGATCTACATACAGAGCGGAATGGGAGATTTCCCTTTTTCTCACTGTAGTGCAATCTCGGAGTTGGAATATTTAAATAGTGGGGGTGTGGGGGGTGCAGGGGGGGGGGTTGCCTCCCCTGCAGAAACATTTAAAGTGTTTTTTTTTTTTTTTTGGATTTGTTTCGGAATTTCGATATTCCGAAGCATCTATCATATGGTCTTGGTCATATAAAATTCAATGTTTCAGAATTTCGAGATTCTGAAGTGGAAAAAAAAAAATATATATATATATATATATATATATATATATATATATGTAGATTCATTTTACATGCTCAAAATTCTGAAATATCGAATTTCAGAATCTCGAGCCCATAAAGTGGAAACCTTACAAGATTGAAAACCCAGAAGCATGAAATTCAAAATCTCGCATTTCAGAGATGTTGAATTAGCGGTTCTGGTGTGCTGTGTTCATGGATTCAGGTAAGTGTTTATGTTTTAAGGGTTTTGGGTAGGGGCTGTAGTGTGTGTCAGTGTGTTTTGTTACTGTGATGTGTGTGTGTGCGAGGGGAATGTAGCTTGTGTGGTGATGTTTTGTGTGTTTGTGTATGTAGTCTGACCTTGGAGTTAGTATATTTAAGTAAGGGGACATGGGGGTGCAGGGGAGCTTGTCCCCCTGCTTGTATGTAGGATAGGGCTGTGTGTTTGTGTGTGGGGAGGAAGGTGTGTGTATGTGTGTGATGTGTTTGTAGTACAGAAGTCGCGATTTTGAATTTCTCACTTCTGGGTTTTCGCTCTTGTAGGGTTTCCACTTTATGGGCTCGAGATTCTGAAATTCAATATTTCAGAATTTCGAGCATGTAAAGTGAATCCACACACACACACACACACACACACACACACACACACACACACACACACACACACACACATATATATATATATATATATATATATATATATATATATAGGTTCATAGGTATGTACTAGGCTAATGGCCCTGGGGCCTTTACAAGCCTAGGAAGCAAACACGATGAACAATGTATGGCAGGTGCACAGGCCAAAAATCTGAAAACACAAACACAAAATGGCCAGCACCAAATGGGTGAAAAAAGAAAACTTTAATGTAGTCTGCAAAATAACCACAGAAAAAAAGCAAACCGGTTTCAGCATCAATGTGCCTTCCTCAGTGCAGTAATAATCCAAATTCAGTGGGTGTAATATATATATAAAGACATCTTCATCAAACACAAGCATGCCATTGTATAATTAAAATTGATCATTCAATCCAGGTTTAAACAGACCCCCAGCCTAATAATCCAACTTGATTCTTTTCTATTTAAAATGGTATGCCAACCTGTCTTACACAACCTATTGCCTGTAACCCGATCAATTATAAGAAATTTAAACTGTGCAGTAGTGTGAATCATGGTATGTTTGTATAAGGAATTGGACAATCTTTTATTCATGATGGCACTGAGATGTTCCGATATACGAATTCTCAGCAGCCTGGAAGTTTGACCAATGTAAAAAGCATAACAAGAACATGTGGCTAAATATATAACCCAGTCAGTACTACAATTATCAAAACAACAAATGTCATAGACCTTGGAGGTGTTTTTACTTGTGAATTGTTTGTTCTTAAGAACATGACTACATAATGAGCAATGACCACAAGGTATACAGCCCACCAATTTATCACCAAACAGTGTAACCTGATGTATATCAGGTTCAGTCCTGTGTTTATAATGGTTGAAATATGCTCCCAGAGTTGGACCCCTTCTGAAGGAGAATAAACATTTTGTAGATAAAATCTCTGCCAACTTATCATGTGACAAAAGAATGTTCCAATGATAGTCAATGATGTTTTGAAAGGTGTTGGTATTACACCCAAAAGTTGTGACGAGTTGAACCGGCTGATGTTGGTCCACATTTTGTTGTTTCAACAAAGTAGATCTGGGTTGTTGAGATGCACACTCACTGGCTAGCATTATATTGTTCGTGTCATATCCTCGGTTTGCTTTTTTCTGTAGTGTTTTGACACACTATTATGCTGTAGCTGCCACATTAAAGTTTTATTTTTTCGCCCGTTTATTGTGGTAATGAGGTTAAGGTCTCTGGAGCGTGTGGTGTGGAGGGATTTGGATTTCTTTAGATGTAGCATTTCTAACAGAGCTAGGTCAGACATGTCTTTGTAAGTCAAGCAGAGATCACCTCTAAGTAGGCGATATGAGACAGAGACTACCTGGAGTTTTTTGAGTCTGTCCATATAGGACAAGTGTTTAAGGCCTAGGATCCTCCTTGTGGGGTACTTTTACAGCCTCTCCAGCTGTTGCAGGTGTCTAGTGAGGTACATGCCAAATGGGGCATTGTACTAGATGATTGGTCTAATTAGGGAAGAGTAGAGGAAGGCAATGACCTCTTTCTTCCTGGATGCAAAACTCTTTGTAATGAGATGTGCCACATAGAAGGACTTTCTGACCACAGTGGCAATGTGGTGATCAAAAGAGAGGTTGCTGTCAACCTGTGTTCCCAAATCCTTTATAACACCTTCTGTGTTCAGTGGACTACCATCAATGTGGTAATTCATAGGAACTGGGTTTTTCCCAAAGGGGATGATGACACTTTTTTGGCATTGAGCTTAAGGCCATGATTCTGACACCAGTCGTTGGTCTCATTGAGGCCATTCTGCAGGATGTCAACATCACTTGGGGAATTAATAATAGCTCCCAACTTGCAATCATCTGTGAACTTTGTCAGCCAGAGTCCCTTCATGTTGGCCTGGACTTCAGAGAAGTAGATACCAAACAGGAGAGGGCCCAGGACTGGACCCTGTGGGATTCCACTCGTGACTAGTCGGAAGTCTGACTTGGAGTCAGCTTCTTTCACACTGCAGGTTCTATCTATGAGCCAGTTTGCAACCCACCTAGTAATATAGAGATTGATGCCTAGCTTAGTGAGTTTTTCTATGATTCCTGAGTGGGGAATGGTATCAAAGGCACTGGCCAGATCAAGGTAGGCTGTATGAATCACATTGCCTTCATCCACAGCCCTAGTGACTGACTCAAAGAAGTCGACCAAGTTGAGCAGGCATGCTCTACTCTTCACAAAACCAAACTGTGTGGGATCCAGAGTTTGGAGATTCCCTATATTCATGTTTATTAGATACATGATGATGCTTTACATAGCTTTGCAATTCAGACTCATCAGGCTAATGGAGTGATAGCTCCCAGGGTCAGTAGTTTCTCCTCCTTTGTGGAGAGGGATGACTGTAACAGTGCGCCATTCGGTAGGGACAAAGCCTGAGGTGAGGCTGTGATTGAACA